>NW_025533577.1:557500-730702 GCF_020615455.1 Coregonus clupeaformis
AGCAATGCAATCAACCACACAATGTGTTGCTTTACAGTGCCATCGGAAAGTATTCAGACTCCTTGACTTTTTCCACATTTTGTTACGTTACAGCCTTATTCTAAAATTGATTAAATCTTTTTTTCCCCTCATCAATCTACAGACAATACCCCACAATGTCAAAGCAAAAACAGGATTTTAGACATTTTTGCTAATCTATTAAAAATAAATAACAGAAATATCACATTTACATAATTATTCAGACCCTTTACTCAGTACTTTGTTGAAGCACCTTTGACAGCGATTACAGCCTTGAGTCTTCTTGGGTATGACGCTACATCAAGGATCTCTCTGTACTTTGCTCCGTTAATCTTTTCCTCGATCCTGACTAGTCTCCCAGTCCCTGCCGCTGAAAAACATCCCCACAGCATGATGCTGCCACCACCATGCTTCACTGTAGGGATGGTGCCAGGTTTCCTCCATATGTGACGCTTGGCATTCAGGCCAAAGAGTTCAATCTTGGTTGCATCAGACCAGAGAATCTTGTTTCTCATGGTCTGAGAGTCTTTAGGTTCCTTTTGGCAAACTCCAAGTCGGCTGTCATGTGGCTTTTACTGAGGAGTGGCATCCGTCTGGTCACTCTACCATAAAGGCCTGATTGGTGGAGTGCTGCAGGTTCTCCCATCTGGGAGGTTCTCCCATCTCCACAGAGGAACTCTGGAGCTCTGTCAGAGTGACCATCGGGTTCTTGGTCACCTCCCTGACCAAGGCCCTTCTCCCCCGATTGCTCAGTTTGTCCGGGCGGCCAGCTCTAGGAAGAGTATTGGTGGTTCCAAACTTCTTCCATTTAAGAATGATGGAGGCCACTGTGTTCTTGGGGACCTTCAATGTTGCAGGCATTTTTGGTACACTTCCCCAGATCTGTGCCTCGACACAATCCTGTCTCGGAGCGCTACGGACAATTCCTTTTACCTCACCCCTTGGTTTTTGCTCTGACATGCACTGTCAACTGTGGGACCTTATATAGACAGGTGTGTGCCTTTCCAAATCATGTCCAATCAATTGAATTTACCACAGGTGGACTCCAATCAAGTTGTAGAAACATCTCAAGGATGATCAATGGAAACAGGCTGCACCTGAGCTCAAGGTCCTAAACAGTATTGTAACCGCGATCGATAATAGACAGTACTGTGCAGCCGTCTTCATCGACCTGGCCAAGGCTTTCGACTCTGTCAACCACCGCATTCTTATTGGCAGACTAAATAGCCTTGGTTTCTCAAATGACTGCCTCACCTGGTTCACCAACTACTTCTCAGATAGAGTTCAATGTGTCAAATCGGAGGGCCTGTTGTCTGGACCTATGGCAGTCTCTATGGGGGTGCCACAGGGTTCAATTCTTAGGCCAACTCTTTTCTCCGTGTATATCAATGATGTCGCTCTTGCTGCTGGTGACTCTGAGATCCACCTCTACGCAGACGACACCATTTTGTATACATCTGGCCCTTCATTGGACACTGTGTTAACAAACCTCCAAACGAGCTTCAACGCCATACAACACTCCTTCAGTAGCCTCCAACTGCTCTTAAACACTAGTAAAACTAAATGCATGCTCTTCAATCGAACGCTGCTGGCACCCGCCCACCCGACTAGAATCACTACTCTCGACGGGTCTGACCTAGAGTATGTGGACAACTACAAATACCTAGGTGTCTGGTTAGACTGTAAACTCTCCTTCCAGACTCACATTAAGAATCTCCAATCCAAAGTTAAATCTAGAATTGTCTTCCTATTTCGCAACAAAGCCTCCTTCACTCATGCTGGCAAACATGCCCTCGTAAAACTGACTATCCTACCGATCCTTGACTTCGGCGATGTCATTTACAAAATAGCCTCCAACACTCTACGCAGCAAATTGGATGTAGTCTATCACAGTGCCATCCGTTTTGTCTCCAAAGCCCCATACACTACCCACCACTGTGACCTGTACGCTCTTGTTGGCTGGTCCTCACTACATATTCGTCGCCAAACCCACTGGCTCCAGGCCATCTATAAATCACTGCTAGGCAAATCCCCGCCTTATCTTAGCTCATTGGTCACCATAGCAACACCCACCCGTAGTCTGCGCTCCAGCAGGTATATCTCACTGGTCATCCCCAAAGCCAACACCTCCTTTGGCCGCCATTCCTTCCAGTTCTCTGCTGCCAATGACTGGAACAAATTGCAAAAATCTCTGAAGCTGGAGACTCTTATCTCCCTCACTAACTTTAAGCATCAGTTCTCAGAGCACCTTACCGATCACTGCACCTGTACACAGCCCATCTGAAATTAGCCCGCCCAACTACCTCATCCCTAAATTGTTATTTATTTTGCTAATTTGCACCCCAGTATCTCTATTTGCACATCATCTCTTGCATTCCAGTGTTAATACTAATTGTAATTATTTTGCACTATAGCCTATTTATTGCCTTACCTCCATAACTTGCTACATTTGCACACACTGTATATAGATTTTCTGTTGTATTTTTGACTTTATGTTTTGTTTAGCCCATATGTAACTCTGTGTTGTTGTTTTTATCACACTGCTTTGCTTTATCTTGGCCAGGTCGCAGTTGTAAATGAGAACTTGTTCTCAACTGGCTTACCTGGTTAAATAAAGGTGAAATAAAAAATAAAAGTCAGTCAGTCACAATTAAGAAGTCACAATAAGGTCCCTGGGACTGAACACCTCCCTCTGCAACTGGATCCTGGACTTCCTGACGGGCCGCTCCCAGGTGTTGAGGTTAGGCAACAACACATCCACCATGCTGACCCTCAACATGGGGCCCCTCAGGGGTGCGTTCTCAGTCCCCTCCTGTACTCCCTGTTCACCCACGACTGCGTGACTGTGCACAACTCCAACACCATCATTAAGTTTGCTGACGACACGACAGTGGTAGGCCTGATCACCGACGATGATGAGACAGCCTATAGGGAGGAGGTCAGACACCTGGCAGTGTGGTGCCAGGACAACAACCTCTCCCTCAACGATGAGACAGCCTATAGGGAGGAGGTCAGAGACCTGGCCGTGTGGTGCCAGGACAACAACCTCTCCCTCAATGTCAGTAAGACAAAGGAGCTGATCGTGAACTACAGGAAATGGCAGGCCAGAGCACGCCCTCATTCACATCGACGGGGCTGTAGTGGAGTGGGTCGAGACTACCTGCATTGACCTTGTTTTACACTACCTCTCTTGCAGTGCAAACACACTGGATTCTACCCACACACTCACATATTCTTACACTGACACCTCAACACATGCACGCACACAAACACACACATACACACTGCTGCTAGTCACTTTACCCCTACCAATATCTACAGTACTGTAACGACCCTGTATTGTGTTCTGTGTTCATGGGTGTGTTATCGTTCTCATGGGTGCTAGCAGGGGTTAAATATGCCAGGACAGATGGAAAGGTTGGGGGGGTATGATGGGTAATCCCGCGGGGTTTTGGAATGCTTAAATAGGGGTTACGGTCTCATCTCTCTCTCTTCTGTTCGGGACCCTTGATTTGACATGTTATATTTGTGTACGTTCGAGGTTTAGCGGCGTGGGCTGTGGCCTGAACAATAGCCCATTCAGGAATAAACCTGTGTTCTGCCCTGCACACCTGGTGCCCGTCTCTCTTTTACTTTATGACCCAGCTGGGTCATTACAGTACATAGCTACCTCAATTACCTCGTACCCCTGCACATCGACTTGGTACAGGTACTCTCTGTGTATAGCCATGTTATTTTTATTCGTTATTCACTGTGCCACTATTTCAATTTTTTATTGTATTATGTGTCTTATGTTTACTCTGCATTGTTGGAAAAGGACCCATAAGTAAGCATTTCGCTGTCAGTCTACACCTGTTGTCTATGAAGCATGTGACAAATAAAATATGATTTGAGGACTGTCCGAGACCGGTAACTCGCTTTATTAAACGCAAGCTACGTTGTGTTCATTGTTGCATCCCATATACTGTATGTAAAATCTGTAGCTCAGCTGGTAGAGCACGGCGCTTGTAACGCCAGGGTAGTGGGTTCGATCCCCGGGACCACCCATACACAAAAATGTATGCACGCATGACTGTAAATCGCTTTGGATAAAAGCGTCTGTTAAATGGCATATTATTATTCCTAGAATTTAGAAGTCAAGTTCCATGATTAGAATTGACCAATGATACATCACGGTTTTGATGCTCTCCACCGTCAACACTACGTCACCAGGAAAGAGAAGGGAGTGGATCCACAGTCTAGCTTCCAAGGTAACGTCGGTTAGCAAACTAGCTAACAAATAAATGTTTGTGTGAACCCAGAGTGACACCTTTTTATTAATACACGAATATCTTGCTGACCTGTGCAAGTTGGTGATTGCAATCTTTTAATAGACCTCGTGTGGGTTGTTAGCTGCCAAGTTTGATAGCTAACGTTAGCTAGCTTGCATACCACAGTTTGGATTGCTGGCTATTTAGCTAGCCTAACGGTATTGCTAACTAGTTAGCGAGCCACCAAAGAAGCTACTTTACATTTGGCCAAAGTTAGAAATGTATACGTTACCTACATAACTGGTTTTTGGTGTTGGTCACGTTCAATGTTGTCTAACGTTAGCTAGATCCCAACTAAGGTTAACGTTATCTAGTTAAGTTGGCTAACTTGCTGGTTTGCTAAGCTAGGCGGAGTAGCGCAACGTAACAACTTTGCTAAGCTGTCTGGCTTCTATTGATATGAGGTGCTTGCTAAGCGATAACTTACCTACATGTAGTCAGCCAGCTAACTTAGGTAACTAACTAGCTAGAAGTTATAAGTTAACTAGTATAGTTGACACAATTTATAAGTACTAACGTTAGTCGTCAAAGAAGCTGTGTGGAAATGATTCTTCATAAGATGTGTGGACATTATTTAATCAGTAAAATAAACCTAGTTGGCTGGTTTGCGACTCTAGCCAGGTAACGAACTACTTAGCTAGCTATATGTGTCAGCTAGCAGCAATGGTACACTACACAACAGGATCAATGAGTTAGCCAGCTAACTTTGATAGCTAAACAACCAGAAATAGCTATTGATTTTCTGATTAATTAAGAAAGATTAATTTATGTGTTTTGGTTGTTGAGTCAATTAGACCATGCCCATTAAATAGTTATTTCAGAATCTTTAGGCAAGTTAGGTGGCTAACTCATTGACGCTGCTTCGTAGTATGCTCCTCATTGGTAGCTGCTTTGACACAGACTTTTAGCTAGCTGGCTAGAGAAACACAAATCTTAGCTAGCTGGCTAGATCATATATTTCTTACAATCATGCTAGCTAGATACCTTAGGAACCATATTAGATTATGACATCAGTAGGTAGTAGTGTCCTGTGGTAGGGGCCTTTCTCCATGATGTGTCATCTGGAAATAGAAGGGTGTGCATTATAAGTCTTCTGAGGGTTTATTTATAAGGGCTATTGAAGGTCGGAGGTCACTGGAACAGCAGACACACTGGTTGAGAGAGGACCAGAGGACAGGACATGGCTAAATAAGTCCTAAATAGCACAAATAATACATAGGGCTCTGGTCAAAAGTAGTGCACTATATAGGGGAAAGTGTAACATTTGGGCCGGAGCCCTGGAGCTATGTTTTTAGGACAGGGTGGGTGTTTGGGCAGTGTACCTGGTAGTTATGCACAACCAGCTAGCTCTAGAGATGGCTTAGCTACAGATGTGATTATCCATTACAGAGAATTTTCAACCAGCCTTAACTTGGCAATGCTATCTTCCTTCTCAATTTGGCCAAACATGTATCTTCTAAAATGTCTGTGTCCAGTTTCAGGTGGTTTATTTGAATTTAGAAAATGCTGCTTTTAAAATAAATATTTGTTTTGCTCCATGAAGTAATCCAACAATGTGTATGCCGCCGCCTTGTCTATATTACATATTCTCCAAATATTGTCTATTATAGTGACAAGAAACAATGGAAATACATGTCCTCAAAGATGGGAGGCGGCGAGATCAGGTGGGACCATTCTAGCCAATGAGAGGACAGATATGCGTGTGAACATCAGGCCATAAAGAGATAGAGGGCTCATCTTTGTATCTGTGCCATTATAGCGTCTGACAGCGTGGGCAGCGCCATTGAAGCTATCTCCATTTTAAAGTAGTGCATTTTCACTTCATTGGCTGATTGCTCCCAATTCATAAGAATCCTCACCCAGTTGACTAATTTAAAATGGTGGAAGCTAGGGATGTGATAAATGGAACATTTTGCTTAAAGTTTAAACTGCCATTTTTAAATTTGTTTTTCCGTTAAAACCATACAATTTCATGTCAATTTCCAATGCAGAATAATGGTCCAATTACATATGTATGACCGCTAGGGCCAGGCAGTGAAGTGATTCCTACTGCAACCCTTTACAGACATAGAACGCAGTTACAGTAACATTTCAATAGTGACAATTGATAACTTTTCAGACAATTAAAAGGATTACACAACTTCCCCCAGGCCTTTATAGCCTATCGGCTATAACACTGAAAATAATGTTTTGTGATAACTGCACTGTCATTTTAATAGACATTTTACATACCCATCACCTTGGTCTAGAGATGTCTTGAGACATGCAATTGAGACGTCTTGAGACACTTTTGGTCTCAAGACATCTTTAAGAATCATTTTGAAGACATGTCAATGCCATGTCTTGAGATATTTTATGTGTGTCTTCAAGACATGTCTAAAGACACTCATGTAAAATAGTGCGATGTCTTGAGACATTTTAGGAATGTTGAACATTTCAAATTCATGGAACATTCTTCTGTCAACTGACAGTTTATGCAAGACAAAAAAAGGACAATCTGTCAAACCTGGAGGATAAACTGTTTTTTCAACTTGAGGTAAGCAAGCAAAGCATTTTAATATGTAATGTATGTTAGCCAAAACAGTATTTAGTCTATGAGGAAATGCGTTATTGACATCTTGTTTTAGTACTACCAAATGTGATATAATGCAGACTCTGGTTAGCTAGCTAGCGAACAACTGTCATTAGCTAGCAAGTATAATTTAAAAAATCCATGGGGGATCAGAAAGAGGGGGAGGGATCATGTCTAATGTCTCAGCCTTGATGATAGCTCAGCCATCCCCACCAATCATCTAAAAGATGCCTCAAGACAAAGTTGATCTACGCTTGTTAACAGGTGACTGCAATTCTGGTCTTTTCTGAGCAGTTTTAATAAATAGAGACTACATCTAAATGTTACATTTTATATATATACAGTTGAAGTCGGAAGTTTACATACACTTAGCTTGGAGTCATTGAAACTCGTTTTTCAACCACTCCACACATTTCTTGTTAACAAACTATAGTTTTGGCAAGTCGGTTAGGACATCTACTTTGTGCATGACACAAGTACTTTTTCTAACAATTGTTTACAGACAGATTATTTCACTTATAATTCACTGTATCACAATTCCAGTGGGTCAGAAGTGTACATACACTAAGTTGACTGTGCCTTTTAAACAGCTTGGAAAATTTCAGAAAATGATGTCATGGCTTTAGAAGCTTCTGATAGGCTAATTGACATCATTTGAGTCAATTGGAGGTGTACCTGTGGATGTATTTCAAGGCCTACCTTCAAACTCAGTGCCTCTTTGCTTGACATCATGGGAAAATTAAAATAAATCAGCCAAGACCTCAGAAAAAAAATTGTAGACCTCCACAAGTCTGGTTCATCCTTGGGAGCAATTTCCAAACGCCTGAAGGTACCACGTTCATCTGTACAAACAATAGTACGCAAGTATAAACACCATGGGACCACGCATCCGTCATACCGCTCAGGAAGGAGACGTGTTCTGTCTCCTAGAGATGAACGTACTTTGGGGCGAAAAGTGCAAATCAATCGCAGAACAACAGCAAAGGTCCTTGTGAAGATGCTGGAGGAAAAAGGTACAAAAATATCTATATCCACAGTAAAACGAGTCCTATATCGACATAACCTGAATGGCCGCTCAGTAAGGAAGATGCTACTGCTCCAAAACCGCCATAAAAAAGCCAGACTACGGTTTGCAACTGCACATGGTGACAAAGATCCTACTTTTTGGAGAAATGTCCTCTGGTCTGATGAAACAAAAATAGAACTGTTTGGCCATAATGACAATTGTTATGTTTGGAGGAAAAAGGGGGAGCTTGCCAGCCGAGGAACACCATCCCAACCGTGAAGCACGGAGGAGGCAGCATCATGCTGTGGGGGTGCTTTGCTGCAGGAGGGACTGGTGCACTTCACAAAATAGATGGCATCATGAGGAAGGAAAATTATGTGGATATATTGAAGCAACATCTCAAGACATCAGTCAGGAAGTTAAAGCTTGGTCGCAAATGGGTCTTCCAAATGGACAATGACCCCAAGCATACTTCCAAAGTTGTAGCAAAATGGCTTAAGGACAACAAAGTCAAAGTATTGGAGTGGCCATCACAAAGCCCTGACCTCAATCCTATAGAAAATGTGTGGGCAGAACTGAAAAGGCGTGTGCGAGCAAGGAGGCCTACAAACCTGACTCAGTTACTCCAGCTCTGTCAGGAGGAATGGGCCAAAATTCACCCAACTTATTGTGGGAAGCTTGTGGAAGGCTACCCAAAACGTTTGACCCAAGTTAAACAATTTAAAGGCAATGCTACCAAATACTAATTGAGTGTATGTAAACTTCTGACCCACTGGGAATGTGATGAAAGAAATAAAAGCTGAAATAAATCATTCTCGCTACTATTATTCTGACATTTCACATTCTTAAAATAAAGTGGTGATCCTAACTGACCTAAGGCAGGGAATTTATACTAGGATTAAATGTCAGGAATTGTGAAAAACAGAGTTTAAATTTATTTGGCTAAGGTGTATGTAAACTTCTGACTTCAACTGACAGTACCAGTCAAAAGTTTGGACACACCTACTCATTCAAGGGTTTTTCTTTATTTTTACTATTTTCTACATTGTAGAATAATAGTGACGATATCAAAACTATTAAATAACACATATCAAATCAAATGTTATTTGTCACATGCGGCGAATACAACAGGTGTAGACCTAACAGTGAAATGCTTACTTACAAGCCCTTAACCAACAATGCAGTTTTAAGAAAGAATACCCAAGAAAATCACACAAAAATTCTATATAAACTAATACGAAATAAAAGTAACAAATAATTAAAGAGCAGCAGTAAAAATAACAATAGCGAGGCTATATACAGGGAGTACCGGTACTGAATCATGTAGTAACCAAAAAAGTGTTAAACAAATCAAAATATGTTTTAGATTTTAGGTTCTTCAAAGTAGCTACCCTTTGCCTTGATGACAGCTTTGCACACTCTTGGCATTCTCTCAACCAGCTTCATGAGGTAGTCACCTGGAATGCATTTCAATTAACAGGTGTGCCTTGTTAAAAGTTAATTTGTGGAATTTCTTTCCTTCTTAATGCGTTTGAGCAATTAGTTGTGTTGTGACAAGGTAGGGGGGGTATACAGAAATAAGCAAAGAGAAACGACAGTCCATCATTACTTTAAGACATGAAGTTCAGTCAATACAGAACTTTGAAAGTTTCTTCAAGTGCAGTCATAAAAACCATCAAGCGCTATGATGAAACTGGCTCTCATGAGGACCGCCACAGTAATGGAAGACCCAGAGTTACCTCTGATGCAGAGGATAAGTTCAAGTCACAAACACATCTCAACATCAACTGTTCAGAGGGGACTGTGTGAATCAGGCCTTCATGGTCGAATTGCTGCAAAGAAACCACTACTAAAGGACACCAATAAGAAGAGACCTGCTTGGTTCCAACCACCAAGAGTGTGAACGGATGATCTCTGCATGTGTATTTCCAACCGTGAAGTATGGAGAAGGTATTATGGTGTGGGGGTGCTTTGCTGGTGACACTGTCTGTGATTTATTTAGAATTCAAGCCACACTTAACCAGCATGGCTACCACAGCATTCTGCAGCGATACGCCATCTCATCTGGTTTGGGCTTAGTGGGACTATCATTTGTTTTTCAACAGGACAATGACCCAACACACCTCCAGGCTGTGTAAGGGCTATTTTACCAAGAAGGAGAGTGATGGAGTGCTGCATCAGATGACCTGGCCTCCACAATCCCCCGACCTCAACCCATTTGAGATGGTTTGGGATGAGTTGGACCACAGAGTGAAGGAAAAGCAGCCAACAAGTACTCAGCATATGTGGGAAGTCCTTCAAAACTGTTAGAAAAGCATTCCAGGTGAAGCTGGTTGAGAGAATGCCAAGAGTGTGCAAAGCTGTCATCAAGGCAAAGGGTGGCTACTTTGAAGAATCTCAAATATATTTTGATTTGTTTAACACTTTTTGGGTTACTACATGATTCCATATGTGTTATTTCATAGTTTTGATGTCTTCACTATTATTCTACAATGTAGAAAATAGTAAAAATAAAGACAAACCCTTGAATGAGTAGGTGTGTCCAAACATTTTTAATGGGATTGAAAATTGAAAATCATACCGTTGGTATGTGGAAATACCCCGGTATATCGTCCAAACCTAACGGTCACTGGCTGCAAACATTTCTAAAAACCAGTTTGTGCTTTGCCATTATGGGGTATTGTGTGTAAATTGATGAGGGGAAAAAACTATTTAATCAATTTTAGAATAAGGCTGTAACGTTAAATGTGGGAAAAGTCAAGGGGTCTGAATACTTTCCGAATGCACTGATATATATATTTAAAAATCATTTTTATCATAGCGCCCCATGTGTGCACTTCCAGTAATACCAAATACCCAAAACATATTGACAAATACCCCAGGATGGTACAGAAACGGTATGAATGTATAGATACCACCCAACCCTAGTGGCCACCTCAGCTACCACAGCAACTGAAATGACTGCAACATTTAACAAAGAGCTGCAGTTGGTTTCAGAGTGGGTGGCAAGGAATAAGTTAGTCCTAAATATTTCTGAAACTAAAAGCATTGTATTTGGGACAAATCATTTACTAAACCCTAAACCTCAATTAAATCTTGTAATGAATAATGTGGAAATTGAGCAAGTTGAGGAGACTAAACTGCTTGGAGTAACCCTGGATTGTAAACTGTCATGGTCAAAACATATTAATACAACAGTAGCTAAGATGGGGAGAAGTCTGTCCATAATAAAGCGCTGCTCTGCCTTAACAGCACTATCAACAAGGCAGGTCCTACAGGCCCTAGTTTTGTTGCACCTAGACTACTGTTCAGTAGTGTGGTCAGGTGCCACAAAGAGGGACTTGGGAAAATTGCAGTTGGCTCAGAACAGGGCAGCATGTCTGGCCCTTAAAAGTACACGGAGAGCTAACATTAATGACATGCATGTCAGTCTCTCCTGGCTCAGAGTGGAGGAGAGATTGACTTCATCACTGCTTGTTTTTGTAAGAGGTGTTGACAAGCTGAATGCACCGAGCTGTCTGTTTAAACGACTAGCACACAGCTCAGACACCCATGCATACCCCACAAGACATGCCACCAGAGGTCTCTTCACAGTCCCCAAGTCCAGAACAGACTATGGGAGGCGCACAGTACTACATAGAGCCATGACTACATGGAACTCTATTCTACATCAAGTAACTGATACAAGTAGTAGAATCAGATTTAAAAAACAGGTAAAATACACCTTATGGTACAACGGGGACTGTGAAGAGACACACACAAGGGTATAGACACATGCATACGCACACATTGTGATATTGTTGTATGGTGGTATTATACATGTTGTATTGTAGATATGTAGTCGTGTAATAATGTTATATGATGTACTGTTTTATATTTTGTTTTATATGTAATGTAAGTGCTTTAATATGTTTTGACCCCAGGTAGAGTAGCTGCTGCCTTGGCAGAAACTAATGTGGATCCCTAATAAATACAAAAAAATACCTCAAACTACCTAAACTAACCTCCTAGCAGAGGCCCAACCAGCGACCACCTCCTAAAATATCCTCCTAACAGAGATTATGCAGGGTCCTGAGGAACTGTCAACAGCAGAACAGAGCTGTGTTCCCCTCTGTCTGCATTCTACCTCCTCCTCTGTGGCCTAACCGTTTCCTTATCTGACCCATCCTATATATCTGACCTCTCCTACATACACTATATATGCAAAAGTATGTGGACACCCCTTCAAATTAGTGGTTTTGGCTGTTTCAGCCACACCCGTTGCTGACAGTTGTATAAAATCGAGCACACCGCCATGCAATCTCCATAGACAAACATTGGCAGTAGAATGGCCTTACTGAAGAGCTCAGTGACTTTCAACGTGGCACCGTCATAGGATGCCACCTTTTCTACAAGTCAGTTCGTCAAATTTCTGCCCTGCTAGAGCTTCCCCGGTCAACTGTAAGTGCTGTTATTGTGAAGTGGAAACGTCTAGGAGCAACAAAGGCTCAGCCGCGAAGTGGTAGGAGACACAAGCTCACAGAACAGGACCGCTGAGTGCTGAAGCGAGTAAAAATCATCTGTCCTCGGTTGCAACACTCACTACCGAGTTCCAAACTGCCTCTGGAAGCAACGTCAGCACAATAACTGTTTGTTGGGAGCTTCATGAAATGGGATTCCATGGCCGAACAGAAGCCTAAGATCACCTTGCACAACGCCAAGCGTCGGCTGGAGTGGTGTAAAGCTCGCCGCCATTGGACTCTGCAGCAGTGGAAACGTGTTCTCTGGAGTGATGAGTCACGCTTCATCATCTGGCAGTCCAAAGGACTAATCTGGGTTTAGCGGATGCCAGGAGAATGCTACCTGCCCCAATGCATAGTGCCAACTGTAAAGTTTGGTGGAAGAGAAATAATGGTCTGGGGCTGTTTTTCATGGTTCGGGCTTGGCCCCTTAGTTCCAGTGAAGGGAAATCAACGCTACAGCATACAATGACATTCTAGATGATTCTGTGCTTCCAACTTTGTGGCAACAGTTTGGGGAAGGCCCTTTGCTGTTTCAGCATGACAATGCCCCCATGCACAAAGCGAGGTCCATACAGAAATGGTTTGTCGAGATCAGTGTGGAAGAACTAGACTGGACACAGTGCCCTGACCTCAACCCCATCGAACAAATTTGGGATTAATTGAAACGCCGACTATGAGCCAGTCCTAATCGCCCTACATCAGTGCCCGACCTCACTAATGCTCTTGTGGCTGAATGGAAGCAAGTCTCTGCAGCAATGTTCCAACATCTAGTGGAAAGCCTTCCCAGAAGAGTGGAGGCTGTTATAGCAGCAAAGGGGGGGACCAACTCCATATTAATGCCCATGATTTTGGAATGAGATGTTTGACGAGCAGGTGTCCACATACTTTTGGTCATGTAGTGTATCTGACGACCTACATATCTGACCTCTGCTATATATTTGACCTCTGCTATATAACTAACCTCTCCTAAAAAGTTGATGTCTCTGATCTCTTCTACTACTCTGACCTGTCTCTCTGATCTCTCCTGCTACTCTGACCTGTCTCTGTCTCTCTGATCTCTCCTACTACTCTGACCTCTCTCTGTCTCTCTGATCTCTCCTACTACTCTGACCTGTCTCTGTCTCTCTGATCTCTCCTGCTACTCTGACCTGTCTCTGTCTCTCTGATCTCTCCTGCTACTCTGACCTGTCTCTGTCTCTCTGATCTCTCCTGCTACTCTGACCTCTCTCTGTCTCTCTGATCTCTCCTGCTACTCTGACCTGTCTCTGTCTCTCTGATCTCTCCTACTACTCTGACCTGTCTCTGTCTCTCTGATCTCTCCTACTACTCTGACCTGTCTCTGTCTCTCTGATCTCTCCTACTACTCTGACCTGTCTCTGTCTCTCTGATCTCTCCTACTACTCTGACCTCTCTCTGTCTCTCTGATCTCTCCTACTACTCTGACCTGTCTCTGTCTCTCTGATCTCTCTACTCTGAGCTACTCTGACCTCTCTCTGTCTCTCTGATCTCTCCTACTACTCTGACCTTCTCTGTCTCTCTGATCTCTCCTACTACTCTGACCTCTCTCTGTCTCTCTGATCTCTCCTTCTTCTCTGCCCTCTCTGTCTCTCTGATCTCTCCTACTACTCTGACCTCTCTCTGTCTCTCTGATCTCTCCTACTACTCTGACCTCTCTCTGTCTCTCTGATCTCTCCTACTACTCTGACCTCTCTCTGTCTCTCTGATCTCTCCTACTACTCTGACCTGTCTCTGTCTCTCTGATCTCTCCTGCTACTCTGACCCTCTCTCTGTCTCTCTGATCTCTCCTACTACTCTGACCTGTCTCTGTCTCTCTGATCTCTCCTACTACTCTGACCTCTCTCTGTCTCTCTGATCTCTCCTACTACTCTGACCTCTCTCTGTCTCTCTGATCTCTCCTGCTACTCTGACCTCTCTCTGTCTCTCTGATCTCTCCTACTACTCTGACCTGTCTCTGTCTCTCTGATCTCTCCTACTACTCTGACCTGTCTCTGTCTCTCTGATCTCTCCTACTACTCTGACCTCTCTCTGTCTCTCTGATCTCTCCTACTACTCTGACCTGTCTCTGTCTCTCTGATCTCTCCTACTACTCTGACCCTCTCTCTGTCTCTCTGATCTCTCCTACTACTCTGACCTCTCTCTGTCTCTCTGATCTCTCCTACTACTCTGACCTGTCTCTGATCTCTCCTACTACTCTGACCTCTCTCTGTCTCTCTGATCTCTCCTTCTACTCTGACTCTCTCTCTGTCTCTCTGATCTCTCCTACTACTCTGACTTCTCTGTCTCTCTGATCTCTCCTACTACTCTGACTCTCTCTGTCTCTCTGATCTCTCCTACTACTCTGACCTGTCTCTGTCTCTCTGATCTCTCCTGCTACTCTGACCTCTCGCTCTGTCTCTCTGATCTCTCCTACTACTCTGACCTGTCTCTGATCTCTCCTACTACTCTGACCTGTCTCTGATCTCTCCTACTACTCTGACCTCTCTCTGTCTCTCTGATCTCTCCTTCTACTCTGACCTCTCTCTGTCTCTCTGATCTCTCCTACTACTCTGACTCTCTCTGTCTCTCTGATCTCTCCTACTACTCTGACCTCTCTCTGTCTCTCTGATCTCTCCTACTACTCTGACCTGTCTCTGTCTCTCTGACTCTCTCTGATCTCTCCTACTACTCTGACCCTCTCTCTCTGATCTCTCCTACTACTCTGACCTCTCTCTGTCTCTCTGATCTCTCCTACTACTCTGACCTCTCTGTCTCTCTGATCTCTCCTACTACTCTGACCTGTCTCTCTGATCTCTCCTACTACTCTGACCTCTGTCTCTCTGATCTCTCCTTCTACTCTGACCTCTCTCTGTCTCTCTGATCTCTCCTACTACTCTGACCTCTCTCTGTCTCTCTGATCTCTCCTACTACTCTGACTCTCTCTGTCTCTCTGATCTCTCCTACTACTCTGACCTCTCTGTCTCTCTGATCTCTCCTACTACTCTGACCTGTCTCTGATCTCTCCTACTACTCTGACCCCTCTCTCTGATCTCTCCTACTACTCTGACCTCTCTCTGTCTCTCTGATCTCTCCTACTACTCTGACCTGTCTCTGTCTCTCTGATCTCTCCTACTACTCTGACCTGTCTCTCTGATCTCTCCTACTACTCTGACCTCTCTCTGTCTCTCTGATCTCTCCTACTACTCTGACCTGTCTCTGTCTCTCTGATCTCTCCTACTACTCTGACCTGTCTCTGATCTCTCCTGCTACTCTGACCTCTCTCTGTCTCTCTGATCTCTCCTACTACTCTGACCTGTCTCTGATCTCTCCTACTACTCTGACCCTTCTCTCTCTGATCTCTCCTACTACTCTGACCTCTCTCTCTGTCTCTCTGATCTCTCCTACTACTCTGACCTGTCTCTGTCTCTCTGATCTCTCCTACTACTCTGACCTCTCTCTGTCTCTCTGATCTCTCCTACTACTCTGACCTCTCTCTCTGATCTCTCCTACTACTCTGACCTCTCTCTCTGTCTCTCTGATCTCTTCTACTACTCTGACCTCTCTCTGTCTCTCTGATCTCTCCTACTACTCTGACCTGTCTCTCTGATCTCTCCTACTACTCTGACCTCTCTCTGTCTCTCTGATCTCTCCTACTACTCTGACCTGTCTCTGTCTCTCTGACTCTCTCTCTCTGATCTCTCCTACTACTCTGACCTCTCTCTCTCTGATCTCTTCTACTACTCTGACCTGTCTCTCTGATCTCTCCTACTACTCTGAACTCTCTCTCTGATCTCTCCTACTACTCTGACCTCTCTCTCTGATCTCTCCTACTACTCTGACCTCTCGCTCTCTCTCTCTGATCTCTCCTGCTACTCTGACCTCTCTCTGTCTCTCTGATCTCTCCTACTACTCTGACCTGTCTCTGTCTCTCTGATCTCTCCTACTACTCTGACCTGTCTCTCTGATCTCTCCTACTACTCTGACCTGTCTCTGTCTCTCTGATCTCTCCTACTACTCTGACATGTCTCTCTCTCTCTGATCTCTCCTACTACTCTGACCCTTCTCTCTCTGATATCTCCTACTATTCTGACCTGTCTCTGATCTCTCCTTCTACTCTGACCTCTCTCTGTCTCTCTGATCTCTCCTACTACTCTGACCTGTCTCTGTCTCTCTGATCTCTCCTACTACTCTGACCTCTCTCTGATCTCTCCTACTACTCTGACCTCTCTCTGTCTCTCTGATCTCTCCTACTACTCTGACCTCTCTCTGTCTCTCTGATCTCTCCTACTACTCTGACCTCTCTCTGTCTCTCTGATCTCTCCTACTACTCTGACCTCTCTCTCTGATCTCTCCTACTACTCTGACCTCTCTCTCTGATCTCTCCTACTACTCTTACCTCTTTCTCTGTCTCTCTGATCTCTCCTACTACTCTGACCCTTCTCTCTCTGATATATCCTACTATTCTGACCTGTCTCTCTGATCTCTCCTTCTACTCTGACCTCTCTCTCTGTCTCTCTGATCTCTTCTACTACTCTGACCTCTCTCTGTCTCTCTGATCTCTCCTACTACTCTGAACTCTCTCTGTCTCTCTGATCTCTCCTACTACTCTGACCTCTCTCTGTCTCTCTGATCTCTCCTACTACTCTGACCTCTCTCTCTGATCTCTCCTACTACTCTGACCTCTCTCTCTGATCTCTCCTACTACTCTTACCTCTTTCTCTGTCTCTCTGATCTCTCCTACTACTCTGACCCTTCTCTCTCTGATATATCCTACTATTCTGACCTGTCTCTCTGATCTCTCCTTCTACTCTGACCTCTCTCTCTGATCTCTCCTACTACTCTGACCTCTCTCTCTGTCTCTCTGATCTCTTCTACTACTCTGACCTCTCTCTGTCTCTCTGATCTCTCCTACTACTCTGAACTCTCTCTGTCTCTCTGATCTCTCCTACTACTCTTACCTCTCTCTGTCTCTCTGATCTCTCCTACTACTCTGACCTGTCTCTGTCTCTCTGACCTCTCTCTCTGATCTCTCCTACTACTCTGACCCTTCTCTCTCTGATCTCTCCTACTACTCTGACCTCTCTCTCTGTCTCTCTGATCTCTTCTTCTACTCTGACCTGTCTCTGTCTCTCTGATCTCTCCTACTACTCTGAACTCTCTCTGATCTCTCCTACTACTCTGACCTCTCTCTGTCTCTCTGATCTCTCCTACTACTCTGACCTGTCTCTGTCTCTCTGATCTCTCCTACTACTCTGACCTGTCTCTGTCTCTCTGATCTCTCCTACTACTCTGACCTCTCTCTGTCTCTCTGATCTCTCCTACTACTCTGACCTCGCTCTGTCTCTCTGATCTCTCCTACTACTCTGACCTGTCTCTGTCTCTCTGATCTCTCCTACTACTATGACCCTTCTCTCTCTGATATCTCCTACTATTCTGACCTGTCTCTCTGATCTCTCCTACTACTCTGACCTCTCTCTGTCTCTCTGATCTCTACTACTACTCTGACCTGTCTCTGTCTCTCTGATCTCTCCTGCTACTCTGACCCTTCTCTCTCTGATCTCTCCTACTACTCTGACCTCTCTCTCTGTCTCTCTGATCTCTCCTACTACTCTGACCTCTCTCTGTCTCTCTGATCTCTCCTACTACTCTGACCTCTCTGTCTCTCTGATCTCTCCTACTACTCTGACCTCTCTGTCTCTCTGATCTCTCCTACTACTCTGACCTCTCTCTGTCTCTCTGATCTCTCCTTCTACTCTGACGTCTCTCTCTGTCTCTATGTCTCTCCTACTAATCTGACCTCTCTCTTTGTCTCTCTGTCTCTCCTACTACTCTGACGTCTCTCTCTGATCTCTCCTACTACTCTGACCTCTCTCTGTCTCTCTGATCTCTCCTACTACTCTGACCTGTCTCTGTCTCTCTGATCTCTCCTACTACTCTGACCTCTCTCTGTCTCTCTGATCTCTCCTACTACTCTGACCTCTCTCTGTCTCTCTGATCTCTCCTACTACTCTGACCTCTCTCTCTGATCTCTCCTACTACTCTGACCTCTCTCTTATCTCTCCTACTACTCTTACCTCTTTCTCTGTCTCTCTGATCTCTCCTACTACTCTGACCCTTCTCTCTCTGATATATCCTACTATTCTGACCTGTCTCTCTGATCTCTCCTTCTACTCTGACCTCTCTCTCTGATCTCTCCTACTACTCTGACCTCTCTCTCTGTCTCTCTGATCTCTTCTACTACTCTGACCTCTCTCTGTCTCTCTGATCTCTCCTACTACTCTTACCTCTCTCTGTCTCTCTGATCTCTCCTACTACTCTGACCTGTCTCTGTCTCTCTGACCTCTCTCTCTGATCTCTCCTACTACTCTGACCTGTCTCTGTCTCTCTGATCTCTCCTACTACTCTGACCTCTCTCTGTCTCTCTGATCTCTCATACTACTCTGACCTGTCTCTGTCTCTCTGATCTCTCCTTCTACTCTGACCTCTCTCTCTGATCTCTCCTTCTACTCTGACCTGTCTCTCTGACTCTTCTCTCTGACTGTCTCTGATCTCTCCTACTACTCTGACCTCTCTCTGTCTCTCTGATCTCTCCTACTACTCTGACCTGTCTCTGTCTCTCTGACTCTCTCTCTGATATCTCCTTCTACTCTGACCTGTCTCTCTGATCTTTCCTATTGCTCTGACCTCTCTGATCTCTCCTACTACTCTGACCCTTCTCTCTCTGATATCTCTATTCTGACCTGTCTCTCTGATCTCTCCTTCTACTCTGACCTCTCTCTCTGATCTCTCCTACTACTCTGACCTCTCTCTCTGTCTCTCTGATCTCTCCTACTACTCTGACCTCTCTCTGTCTCTCTGATCTCTCCTACTATTCTGACCTCTCTCTCTGATCTCTCCTACTACTCTGACCTCTCTCTCTGATCTCTCCTACTACTCTTACCTCTTTCTCTGTCTCTCTGATCTCTCCTACTACTCTGACCCTTCTCTCTCTGATATATCCTACTATTCTGACCTGTCTCTCTGATCTCTCCTTCTAGTCTGACCTCTCTCTCTGATCTCTCCTACTACTCTGACCTCTCTCTCTGTCTCTCTGATCTCTTCTACTACTCTGACCTCTCTCTGTCTCTCCGATCTCTCCTACTACTCTGACCTCTCTCTGTCTCTCTGATCTCTCCTACTATTCTGACCTCTCTCTGTCTCTCTGATCTCTCCTACTACTCTGACCTCTCTCTGTCTCTCTGATCTCTCCTACTACTCTTACCTCTTTCTCTGTCTCTCTGCACTCTCCTACTACTCTGACCCTTCTCTCTCTGATATCTCCTACTATTCTGACCTGTCTCTCTGATCTCTCCTTCTACTCTGACTTCTCTCTCTGATCTCTCCTACTACTCTGACCTCTCTCTCTGTCTCTCTGTCTCTCCTACTACTCTGAACTCTCTCTCTGATCTCTCCTACTACTCTGACCTCTCTCTGTCTCTCTGATCTCTCCTACTACTCTGACCTGTCTCTGTCTCTCTGATCTCTCCTACTACTCTGACCTCTCTCTGTCTCTCTGATCTCTCCTACTACTCTGACCTCTCTCTGTCTCTCTGATCTCTCCTACTACTCTGACCTCTCTCTGTCTCTCTGATCTCTCCTACTACTCTGACCTCTCTCTGTCTCTCTGATCTCTCCTACCCTCTGACCTCTCTCTCTGATCTCTCCTACTACTCTGACCTCTCTCTGTCTCTCTGATCTCTCCTACTACTCTGACCTGTCTCTGTCTCTCTTATCTCTCCTACTACTCTGACCTCTCTCTGTCTCTCTGATCTCTCCTACTACTCTGACCTCTCTCTGTCTCTCTGATCTCTCCTACTACTCTGACCTCTCTCTGTCTCTCTGATCTCTCCTACTACTCTGACCTGTCTCTCTGATCTCTCCTACTACTCTGACCTGTCTCTGTCTCTCTGATCTCTCCTACTACTCTGACCTGTCTCTCTGATCTCTTCTACTACTCTGACCTGTCTCTCCTACTACTCTGACCTCTCTCTGATCTCTCCTACTACTCTGACCTGTCTCTGTCTCTCTGACCTCTCTCTCTGATATCTCCTTCTACTATGACCTGTCTCTCTGATCTCTCCTATTGCTCTGACCTCTCTTTCTGATCTCTCCTACTACTCTGACCCTTCTCTCTCTGATATCTCCTACTATTCTGACCTGTCTCTGATCTCTCCTTCTACTCTGACCTCTCTCTGTCTCTCTGATCTCTCCTACTACTCTGACCTGTCTCTGTCTCTCTGATCTCTCCTACTACTCTGACCTCTCTCTGATCTCTCCTACTATTCTGACCTCTCTCTGTCTCTCTGATCTCTCCTACTACTCTTACCTCTCTCTCTGTCTCTCTGATCTCTCCTACTACTCTGACCTCTCTCTGTGTCTCTGATCTCTCCTACTACTCTGACCTCTCTCTGTCTCTCTGATCTCTCCTACTACTCTTACCTCTTTCTCTGTCTCTCTGATCTCTCCTACTACTCTGACCCTTCTCTCTCTGATATCTCCTACTATTCTGACCTGTCTCTCTGATCTCTCCTTCTACTCTGATCTCTCTCTCTCTGATCTCTCCTACTACTCTGACCTCTCTCTCTGTCCCTCTGTCTCTCCTACTACTCTGAACTCTCTCTCTGATCTCTCCTACTACTCTGACCTCTCTCTGTCTCTCTGATCTCTCCTACTACTCTGACCTGTCTCTGTCTCTCTGATCTCTCCTACTACTCTGACCTCTCTCTGTCTCTCTGATCTCTCCTACTATTCTGACCTCTCTCTGTCTCTCTGATCTCTCCTACTACTCTTACCTCTCTCTCTGTCTCTCTGATCTCTCCTACTACTCTGACCTCTCTCTGTCTCTCTGATCTCTCCTACTACTCTGACCCTTCTCTCTGTCTCTCTGATCTCTCCTACTACTCTGACCTCTCTCTCTGATCTCTCCTACTACTCTGACCTCTCTCTGTCTCTCTGATCTCTCCTACTACTCTGACCTGTCTCTGTCTCTCTGATCTCTCCTACTACTCTGACCTCTCTCTCTGTCTCTCTGATCTCTCCTACTACTCTGACCTCTCTCTGTCTCTCTGATCTCTCCTACTACTCTGACCTCTCTCTGTCTCTCTGATCTCTCCTACTACTCTGACCTGTCTCTGTCTCTCTGATCTCTCCTACTACTCTGACCTGTCTCTCTGATCTCTCCTACTACTCTGACCTCTCTCTGTCTCTCTGATCTCTCCTACTACTCTGACATGTCTCTCTCTCTGATCTCTCCTTTTACTCTGACCTCTCTCTCTGATCTCTCCTTCTACTCTGACCTGTCTCTCTGATCTCTTCTACTACTCTGACCTGTCTCTCTGATCTCTCCTACTACTCTGACCTCTCTCTGATCTCTCCTACTACTCTGACCTGTCTCTGTCTCTCTGACCTCTCTCTCTGATATCTCCTTCTACTATGACCTGTCTCTCTGATCTCTCCTATTGCTCTGACCTCTTTCTGATCTCTCCTACTACTCTGACCCTTCTCTCTCTGATATCTCCTACTATTCTGACCTGTCTCTCTGATCTCTCCTTCTACTCTGACCTCTCTCTGTCTCTCTGATCTCTCCTACTACTCTGACCTGTCTCTGTCTCTCTGATCTCTCCTACTACTCTGACCTCTCTCTGTCTCTCTGATCTCTCCTACTATTCTGACCTCTCTCTGTCTCTCTGATCTTTCCTACTACTCTTACCTCTCTCTTTGTCTCTCTGATCTCTCCTACTATTCTGACCTCTCTCTGTCTCTCTGATCTCTCCTACTACTCTTACCTCTCTCTCTGTCTCTCTGATCTCTCCTACTACTCTGACCTCGCTCTGTCTCTCTGATCTCTCCTACTACTCTGACCTCTCTCTGTCTCTCTGATCTCTCCTACTACTCTGACCTGTCTCTGTCTCTCTGATCTCTCCTACTACTCTGACCTCTCTCTGTCTCTCTGATCTCTCCTACTACTCTGACCTCTCTCTGTCTCTCTGATCTCTCCTACTACTCTGACCTGTCTCTGTCTCTCTGATCTCTCCTACTACTCTGACCTGTCTCTCTGATCTCTCCTACTATTCTGACCTCTCTCTGTCTCTCTGATCTCTCCTACTACTCTGACCTCTCTCTGTCTCTCTGATCTCTCCTACTACTCTGACCTGTCTCTGTCTCTCTGATCTCTCCTACTACTCTGACCGTCTCTGTCTCTCTGATCTCTCCTACTACTCTGACCTCTCTCTGTCTCTCTGATCTCTCCTACTACTCTGACCTCTCTCTGTCTCTCTGATCTCTCCTACTACTCTGACCTCTCTCTGTCTCTCTGATCTCTCCTACTACTCTGACCTCTCTCTGTCTCTCTGATCTCTCCTACTACTCTGACCTCTCTTCTAATTTCTTTCTTCCCCCAGGTCTGGGTAGGTAGTATCTGTTTGAGGGTGTATGGGTTGCCAGCAGAAGAGAGGGTAATGGACTAGTACGGGGCGACAGGAGCGGAGGAAAATAAAAAATAACTAAATTGGTCATTTAGCAGACGCTCTTATCCAGAGCGACTTACAGGAGCAATTAGGGTTAAGTGCCTTGCTCAAGGGCACATCGACAGATTTTTCACCTAGTCGGCTTGGGGATTAGAACCAGCGACCTTTCGGTTACTAGTACAACGCTCTTAACCACTAAGCTACCTGCCGCCCCATAGGTGAGGAGCTGGTGCTATTGGAGCGTTGAGTTGCTAGCGGAACGCCGCATCGCGCCATCTGTTAGTGTGGGATGTTGCGCTGGACGAACCACCTGGAAGGAGGGCCGCGGAGGGTGAACCATGCTGCTGTCTCCGTGGGACACAAGGTGTTCTCCTTCGGAGGGTACTGCTCTGGAGAGGACTACGAGACGCTGAGACAGATAGATGTACACATCTTCAACACAGGTAGGTTACTGTTATACACTTTCTAAAGTACTAGTATGACTGTCTAGGGCCTCATCAGCACATTGAACTGTGGTTAATGTGTGTGCGGGGACTGAGGAGGACTAACAGACACTGACAGATAGACGTACATGTCTTCAACACAGGTCAGTTGATGGAACACCATAGTCCCCGTGCCCAAGGACTCTAAGATAACCTGCCTAAATGACTACCGACCCGTAGCACTGACGTCTGTAGCCATGAAGTGCTTTGAAAGGCTGGTCATGGCTCACATCAACAGCATTATCCCAGAAACCCTAGACCCACTCCAATTTGCATACCGCCCCAACAGATCCACAGATGATGCAATCTCTATCACACTCCACACTGCCCCTTTCCCACCTGGACAAGAGGAACACCTACGTGAGAATGCTATTCATTGACTACAGCTCAGCATTCAACACCATAGTGCCCTCTAAGCTCATCACTAAGCTAAGGATCCTGGGACTAAACACCTCCCTCTGCAACTGGATCCTGGACTTCCTGACGGGCCGCCCCCAGGTGGTAAGGGTAGGTAACAACACATCTGCCACACTGATCCTCAACATGGGGGCCCCTCAGGGGTGCGTGCTCAGTCCCCTCCTGTACTCTCTGTTCACCCATGACTGCATGGCCAGGCACGACTCCAACACCATCATTAAGTTTGCCGACGACACAACAGTGGTAGGCCTGATCACCGACAACGATGAGACAGCCTAGGGAGGAGGTCAGAGATCTGGCCGTGTGGTGCCAGGACAACAACCTCTCCCTCAACGTGACCAAGACAAAGGAGATGATTGTGGACTACAGGAAAAAAAGAGGACTGAGCACGCCCCCATTCTCATCGACGGGGCTGTAGTGGAACAGGTTGAGAGCTTCAAGTTCCTTGGTGTCCACATCACCAACGAACTATCATGGTCCAAACACACCAAGACAGTCGTGAAGAGGGCACGACAAAGCCTATTCCCCCTCAGGAGACTAAAAAGATTTGGCATGGGTCCTCAGATCCTCAAAAATTCTACAGCTGCACCATCGAGAGCATCCTGACTGGTTGCATCACCGCCTGGTATGGCAACTGCTTGGCCTCCGACCGCAAGGCACTACAGAGGGTAGTGCGTACGGCCCAGTACATCACTGGGGCAAAGCTTCCTGCCATCCAGGACCTCTATACCAGGCGGTGTCAGAGGAAGGCCCTCAAAATTGTCAAAGACTTCAGCCACCCTAGTCATAGACTGTTCTCTCTGCTACCGCACGGCAAGCGGTACCGGAGTGCCAAGTCTAGGTCCAAAAGACTTCTCAACAGCTTCTACCCCCAAGCCATAAGACTCCTGAACAGCTAATCATGGCTACCCGGACTATTTGCACTGCCCCCCCACCCCATCCTTTTTACGCTGCTGCTACTCTGTTAAGTATTTATGCATAGTCACTTTAACTCTACCCACATGTACATATTACCTCAACTACCTCAACTAGCCGGTTCCCCCGCACATTGACTCTGCACCGGTACCCCCCTGTATATATAGCCTCCCTACTGTCACTTTATTTTACTTCTGCTCTTTTTTTTCTCAACACTTTTTTTGTAGTTGTTTTATTTTTACTTTTTTTGTTTAAAATAAATGCACTGTTGGTTAAGGGCTGTCAGTAAGCATTTCACTGTGATGTCTGCACCTGTTGTATTCGGCGCATGTGACCAATAAAATTTAATTTGATTTGATTTTGATTTGAAAGTTGTGGCAAAATGGCTTAAGGACAACAAAGTCAAGGTATTGGAGTGGCCATCACAAAGCCCTGACCCCAATCCTATAGAAAATGTGTGGGCAGAACCGTAAAAGCATGTGCGAGCAAGGAGGCCTACAAACCTGACTCTGTTACACCAGCTCTGTCAGGAGGAATGGGCCAAAATTCACCCAACTTATTGTGGGAAGCTTGTGGAAGGCTACCCAAAATGTTTGACCCAAGTTAAATAATTTAAAGGCAATGCTACCAAATACTAGTTGAGTGTATGTAAACTTCTGACCAACTGGGAATGTGATACTCTGCTACTCTGTTAAGTATTTATGCATAGTCACTTTAACTCTACCCACATGTACATATTACCTCAACTACCTCAACTAGCCGGTGCCCCCGCACATTGACTCTGCAACGGTACCCCCCTGTATATATAGCCTCCCTACTGTCACTTTATTTTACTTCTGCTCTTTTTTTTCTCAACACTTTTTTTTTGTTTGTTTTATTTTTACTTTTTTTGTTTAAAATAAATGCACTGTTGGTTAAGGGCTGTAAGTAAGCATTTCACTGTAATGTCTGCACCTGTTGTATTCGGCGCATGTGACCAATAAAATTTGATTTGATTTTATTTGAAATGGTACTGTGAAGAAAGTAGTTAAGGAAACTATATAAAAAATTGTTAATCCTCATATATGATTTCTGATATGACTCTTCTCTAGGCCTAAATCACTAAAACTGGTCAGGTTAACGTGTGTATGCCCTATACCTGTTAGATTTTCCTAAATTACTTCACATTTCTCAATTTCAAATAGCAAGATCCTTTGATATTGTAGGATAACCAATTTCAGCTGTAAGGTCTTGGATCAGTTTTTTTCATTTTATACCATTTGATGTTGAAGATGGTCATGATAGTAGGAAATGGATTAGTGTAGCCCAGTTCAATAGATTAAATATTGTATCCCAGTTCAATAGATTAAATAGTGTATCCCAGTTCAATAGATTAAATATTGTATCCCAGTTCAATAGATTAAATAGTTTATCCCAGTTCAATAGATTAAATAGTGTATCCCAGTTCAATAGATTAAATAGTTTATCCCAGTTCAATAGATTAAATAGTGTATCCCAGTTCAATAGATTAAATATTGTACCCCAGTTCAATAGATTAAATATTGTATCCCAGTTCAATAGATTAAATATTGTATCCCAGTTCAATACATTAAATAGTGTAGCCTAGTTCAACAGATTAAATAGTGTATCCCAGTTCAATAGATTAAATATTGTATCCCAGTTCAATAGATTAAATATTGTATCCCAGTTCAATACATTAAATAGTGTAGCCTAGTTCAACAGATTAAATAGTGTATCCCAGTTCAATAGATTAAATATTGTATCCCAGTTCAATAGATTAAATATTGTATCCCAGTTCAATAGATTAAATAGTGTATCCCAGTTCAATAGATTAAATATTGTATCCCAGTTCAATAGATAACATATTGTATCCCAGTTCAATAGATTAAATATTGTATCCCAGTTCAATACATTAAATAGTGTAGCCTAGTTCAATACATTAAATAGTGTAGCCTAGTTCAATAGATTAAATATTGTATCCCAGTTCAATAGATTAAATATTGTATCCCAGTTCAATACATTAAATAGTGTAGCCTAGTTCAATACATTAAATAGTGTAGCCTAGTTCAACAGATTAAATAGTGTATCCCAGTTCAATAGATTAAATATTGTATCCCAGTTCAATAGATTAAATATTGTATCCCAGTTCAATAGATTAAATAGTGTAGCCTAGTTCAATAGATTAAATATTGTATCCCAGTTCAATAGATAAAATATTGTATCCCAGTTCAATAGATAAAATATTGTATCCCAGTTCAATAGATTAAATATTGTATCCCAGTTCAATAGATTAAATAGTGTAGCCTAGTTCAATAGATTAAATATTGTATCCCAGTTCAATAGATTAAATAGTGTATCCCAGTTCAATAGATTAAATAGTGTATCCCAGTTCAATAGATTAAATATTGTATCCCAGTTCAATAGATTAAATAGTGTAGCCTAGTTCAATAGATTAAATATTGTATCCCAGTTCAATATATTAAATAGTGTATCCCAGTTCAATAGATTAAATATTGTATCCCAGTTCAATAGATTAAATAGTGTAGCCTAGTTCAATACATTAAATAGTGTAGCCTAGTTCAATAGATTAAATATTGTATCCCAGTTCAATAGATTAAATAGTGTAGCCTAGTTCAATAGATTAAATAGTGTAGCCTAGTTCAATAGATTAAATATTGTATCCCAGTTCAACAGATTAAATATTGTATCCCAGTTCAATAGATTAAATATTGTATCCCAGTTCAATACATTAAATAGTGTAGCCTAGTTCAACAGATTAAATATTGTATCCCAGTTCAATAGATTAAATATTGTATCCCAGTTCAATAGATTAAATAGTGTAGCCTAGTTCAATAGATTACATAGTGTAGCCTAGTTCAACAGATTAAATATTGTATCCCAGTTCAACAGATTAAATAGTGTAGCCTAGTTCAATACATTAAATAGTGTAGCCTAGTTCAATAGATTAAATAGTGTATCCCAGTTCAATAGATTAAATAGTGTAGCCTAGTTCAATAGATTAAATAGTGTAGCCTAGTTCAACAGATTAAATATTGTATCCCAGTTCAATAGATTAAATATTGTATCCCAGTTCAATAGATTAAATAGTGTAGCCTAGTTCAATAGATTAAATAGTGTAGCCTAGTTCAATAGATTAAATATTGTATCCCAGTTCAATAGATTAAATACAGTAGTTTATTCTAGTGCAACCAGAGGAAAAAAAACTCTAGACCACCTTTACTCCACACACAGAGATGCATACAAAGCTCTCCCTCACCATCCATTTGGCAAATCTGACCATAACTCTATCCTCCTGATTCCTGCTTATAAACCAAAACTAAAGCAGGGAGCACCAGTGACTCGGTTAATAAAAAAGTGGTCAGATGACGCAGATGCTAAGCTACAGGACTGTTTTGCTATCACAGACTGGAACATGTTCCGGGATTCTTCAGACAGCATTGAGGAGTACACCACATCAGTCACTGGCTTCATCAATAAGTGCATCGATGATGTCGTCCCCACAGTGACCGTACGTACATACCCCAACCAGAAGCCATGGATTACAGGAAACATCCGCACTGAGCTAAAGGGTAGAGCTGCCGCATTCAAGAGCGGGACTCTAACCCGGACGCTTATAAGAAATCCCGCTATGCCCTCCAACGAACCATCAAACAGGCAAAGAGTCAATACAGGACTAAGATTGAATCCTACTACACCGGCTCTGATGCTCGTCAGATGTGGCAGGGCTTGAAAACTATTACAGACTACAAAGGGAAGCACAGCCGCGAGCTGCCCAGTGACACAAGCCTACCAGACGAGCTAAATCACTTCTATGCTCGCTTCGAGGCAAGCAACACTGAAGCATGCATGAGAGCACCAGCTGTTCCGGATGACTGTGATCACGCTCTCCGTAGCCGATGTGAGTAAGACTTTTAAGCAGCTCAACATTCACAAGGCCGCAGGGCCAGACGGATTACCAGGACGTGTACTCCGAGCATGGGCTGACCAACTGGCAAGTGCCTTCACTGACATTTTCAACATGTCCCTGACTGAGTCTGTAATACCAACATGTTTCAAGCAGACCACCATAGTTCCTGTGCCAAAGGACACTAAGATAACCTGCCTAAATGAATACCGACCCGTAGAACTGACGTCTGTAGCCATGAAGTGCTTTGAAAGGCTGGTCATGGCTCACATCAACACCATTATCCCAGAAACCCTAGACCCCACTCCAATTTGCATTCCGCCCAAACAGATCCACAGATGATGCAATCTCTATTGCACTCCACACTGCCTTTTCCCACCTGGACAAGAGGAACACCTACGTGAGAATGCTATTCATTGACTACAGCTCAGCATTCAACACCATAGTGCCCTCTAAGCTCATCACTAAGCTAAGGATCCTGGGACTAAACACCTCCCTCTGCAACTGGATCCTGGACTTCCTGACGGGCCGCCCCCAGGTAGTAAGGGTAGGTAACAACACATCTGCCACACTGATCCTCAACACGGGGGCCCCCTCAGGGGTGCGTGCTCAGTCCCCTCCTGTACTCCCTGTTCACCCATGATTGCATGGCCAGGCACGACTCCAACACCATCATTAAGTTTGCCGACGACACAACAGTGGTAGGCCTGATCACCGACAACGATGAGACAGCCTATAGGGAGGAGGTCAGAGACCTGGCCGTGTGGTGCCAGGATAACAACCTCTCCCTCAACGTGATCAAGACAAAGGAGATGATTGTGGACTACAGGAAAAACAAGAGGACTGAGCACGCCCCCATTCTCATCGACGGGGCTGTAGTGGAACAGGTTGAGAGCTTCAAGTTCCTTTGTGTTCACATCACCAACAAACTATCATGGTCCAAACACACCAAGACAGTCGTGAAGAGAGCACGACAAAGCCTATTCCCCCTCAGGAGACTGAAAAGATTTGGCATGGGTCCTCAGATCCTCAAAAAATTATACAGCTGCACCATCGAGAGTATCCTGACTGGTTGCATCACCGCCTAGTTCAATAGATTCAATAGAGTAGCCTAGTTCAATATATTTTATAGTGTAGCCTAGTTCAATAGATTAAATACAGCAGTGTAGCCTAGTTCAATAGATTAAATACAGTAGTGTAGCCTAGTTCAATAGATTAAATACAGTAGTGTAGCCTAGTTCAATAGATTAAATACAGTAGTGTAGCCTAGTTCAATAGATTAAATACAGTAGTGTAGCCTAGTTCAATAGATTAAATACAGTAGTGTAGCCTAGTTCAATAGATTAAATACAGTAGTGTAGCCTAGTTCAATAGATTAAATACAGTAGTGTAGCCTAGTTCAATTGATTAAATACAGTAGTGTAGCTTAGTTCAATTGATTAAATACAGTAGTGTAGCCTAGTTCAATAGATTAAATACAGTAGTGTAGCCTAGTTCAATTGATTAAATACAGTAGTGTAGCCTAGTTCAATAGATTAAATACAGTAGTGTAGCCTAGTTCAATAGATTAAATACAGTAGTGTAGCCTAGTTCAATAGATTAAATACAGTAGTGTAGCCTAGTTCAATAGATTAAATACAGCAGTGTAGCCTAGTTCAATAGATTAAATACAGTAGTGTAGCCTAGTTCAATAGATTAAATACAGTAGTGTAGCCTAGTTCAATTGATTAAATACAGTAGTGTAGCCTAGTTCAATAGATTAAATACAGTAGTGTAGCCTAGTTCAATAGATTAAATACAGTAGTGTAGCCTAGTTCAATAGATTAAATACAGTAGTGTAGCCTAGTTCAATAGATTAAATACAGTAGTGTAGCCTAGTTCAATAGAATAAATACAGTAGTGTAGCCTAGTTCAATAGATTAAATACAGTAGTGTAGCCTAGTTCAATAGATTAAATACAGTAGTGTAGCCTAGTTCAATAGATTAAATACAGTAGTGTAGCCTAGTTCAATAGATTAAATACAGTACTGTAGCCTAGTTCAATAGATTAAATACAGTAGTGTAGCCTAGTTCAATAGATTAAATACAGCAGTGTAGCCTAGTTCAATAGATTAAATACAGTAGTGTAGCCTAGTTCAATAGATTAAATACAGTAGTGTAGCCTAGTTCAATAGATTTTATAGTGTAGCCTAGTTCAATAGATTAAATACAGTAGTGTAGCCTAGTTCAATAGATTAAATACAGTAGTGTAGCCTAGTTCAATTGATTAAATACAGTAGTGTAGCCTAATTCAATAGATTGCATAGTTTTGCCTAGTTCAATAGATTAAATGGAGTAGCCTACAGTGGGGGAAAAAAGTATTTAGTCAGCCACCAATTGTGCAAGTTCTCCCACTTAAAAAGATGAGAGAGGCAGTCATTTGAGAAACCAAGGCTATTTAGTCTGCCAATAAGAATGCGGTGGTTGACAGAGTCGAAAGCCTTGGCCAGGTCGATGAAGACGGCTGCACAGTACTGTCTATTATCGATCGCGGTTATAATATCGTTTTGGACCTTGAGCGTGGCTGAGGTGCACCCATGACCAGCTCGGAAACCGGATTGCATAGCGGAGAAGGTACGGTGGGATTCGAAATGGTCGGTGATCTGTTTGTTAACTTTACTTTCAAAAACGTTCGAAAGGCAGGGCAGGATGGATATAGGTCTGTAACAGTTTGGATCTAGAGTGTCACCCCCTTTGAAGAGGTGGATGACCGCGGCAGCTTTCCAATCTCTGGGGATCTCAGACGTTACGAAAGAGAGGTTGAGCAGGCTAGTAATAGGTGTTGCAACAATTTCGGCGGCTAATTTTAGAAAGAAAGGGTCCAGATTGTCTAGCCCAGCTGATTTGTAGGGGTCCAGATTTTTCAGCTCTTTCAGAACATCAGCTGTCTGAATTTGTGTAAAGGAGAAGGGGGGGGGGGGGGGTGGCCGGGGTGGTGGTAGCCAGGTGGAAAGCATGGCCAGCCGTAGCAAAATGCTTGTTGAAATTCTCGATTATTGTAGATTTATCGGTGGTGACAGTGTTTCCTAGCCTCCGTGCAGTGGGCAGCTGGGAGGAGGTGCTCTTATTCTCCATGGACTTTACAGTGTCCCAAAACGTTTTGGAGATAGTGCTACAGGATGCAAATTTCTGTTTGAAAAAGCTAGCCTTTGCTTTCCTAACTGATTGTGTATATTGGTTCCTGACTTCCCTGAAAAGTTGCATATCGGAGGGGCTGTTCGATGCTAAAACAGTACGCCTCAGGATGTTTTTGTGCTGGTCAAGGGCAGTCAAGTCTGAGGAGAACCAGGGGCTATATCTGTTCTTAGTTCTAAATTTTTTGAATGGGGCATACTTATTTAAGATTGAGAGGAAAGCACTTTTAAAGAACAACCAGGCATCCTCTACTGATGGAATGAGGTCAATATCCATCCAGGATACCCGGGCCAGGTCAATTAGAAAGGCCTGCTCGCTAAAGTGTTTTAGGGAGCGTTTGACAGTGATGAGGGGTGGTTGTTTGACCGCGGACCCATTACGGACGCAGGCAATAAGGCAGTGATCGCTGAAATCCTGGTTGAAGACAGCGGAGGTGTACATTTGTCAGGATGATATCTATGAGGTTACCCATGTTTACAGATTTAGGGTTGTACCTGGTAGGTTCGTTGATAATTTGTGTGAGATTGAGGGCATCTAGTTTAGATTGTAGGTTGGCCGGGGTGTTACAGTGAGGGAAAAAAGTATTTGATCCCCTGCTGATTTTGTACGTTTGCCCACTGACAAAGAAATGATCAGTCTATAATTTTAATGGTAGGTTTATTTGAACAGTGAGAGACACAATAACAACAACAAAATCCAGAAAAACGCATTTCAAAAACGTTATATATTGATTTGCATTTTAATGAGGGAAATAAGTATTTGACCCCCTCTCAATCAGAAAGATTTCTGGCTCCCAGGTGTCTTTTATACAGGTAACGAGCTGAGATTAGGAGCACACTCTTAAAGGGAGTGCTCCTAATCTCAGCTTGTTACCTGTATAAAAGACACCTGTCCACAGAAGCAATCAGTCAATCAGATTCCAAACTCCCCACCATGGCCAAAACCAAAGAGCTCTCCAAGGATGTCAGACCTACACAAGGCTGGAATGGGCTACAAGACCATCGCCAAGCAGCTTGGTGAGAAGGTGACAACAGTTGGTGCAATTATTCGCAAATGGAAGAAACACAAAAGACCTGTCAATCTCCCTCTGCCTGGGGCTCCATGCAAGATCTCACCTCGTGGAGTTGCAATGATCATGAGAACGGTGAGGAATCAGCCCAGAACTACACAGGAGGATCTTGTCAATGATCTCAAGGCAGCTGGGACCATAGTCACCAAGAAAACAATTGGCAACACACTACGCCGTGAAGGACTGAAATCCTGCAGCGCCCGCAAGGTCCCCCTGCTCAAGAAAGCACATATACAGGGCCGTCTGAAGTTTGCCAATGAACATCTGAATGATTCAGAGGAGAACTGAGTGAAAGTGTTGTGGTCAGATGAGACCAAAATCGAGGTCTTTGGGATCAACTCAACTCGCCGTGTTTGGAGGAGGAGTAATGCTGCCTATGACCCCAAGAACACCATCCCCACTGTCAAACATGGAGGTGGAAACATTATGCTTTGGGGGTGTTTTTGTGCTAAGGGGACAACTTCACTGCATCAAAGGGACGATGGACGGGGCCATGTACCGTCAAATCTTGGGTGAGAACCTCCTTCCCTCAGCCAGGGCATTGAAAATGGGTTGTGGATGGGTATTCCAGCATGACAATGACCCAAAAACACACGGCCAAGGCAACAAAGGAGTGGCTCAAGAAGAAGCACATTAAGGTCCTGGAGTGGCATAGCCAGTCTCCAGACCTTAATCCCATAGAAAATCTGTGGAGGGAGCTGAAGGTTCGAGTTGCCAAACGTCAGCTTTGAAACCTTAGTGACTTGGAGAAGATCTGCAAAGAGGAGTGGAACAAAATCCCTCCTGAGATGTGTGCAAACCTGGTGGCCAACTACAAGAAACGTCTGACCTCTGTGATTGCCAACAAGGGTTTTGCCACCAAGTACTAAGTCATGTTTTGCAGAGGGGTCAATTACTTATTTCCCTCATTAAAATGCAAATCAATTTATAACATTTTTGACATGCATTTTTCTGGATTTTGTTGTTGTTATTCTGTCTCTCACTGTTCAAATAAACCTACCATTAAAATTATAGACTGATCATGTCTTTGTCAGTGGGAAAACGTACAAAATCAGCAGGGGATCAAATACTTGTTTCCCTCACTGTAAGCATATCCCAGTTTAGGTCACCAAGCAGTACGAACTCTGGGGATAGATGGGGGGCAATCAATTTACATATGGTGTCCAGGGCACAGCTCGGGGCTAAGGGGGGTCTGTAGCAAGCGGCAACAGTGAGAGACTTATTTCTGGAAAGGTGGATTTTTAGAAGTAGAAGCTCAAACTGTTTGGGCACAGACCTGGATAGTATGATAGAGCTCTGCAGGCTATCTCTACAGTAGATTGCAACTCCACCCCCTTTGGCAGTTCTATCTAGACGGAAAATGTTATAGTTGGGGATGGACATTTCAGAATTTTTGGTGGTCTTCCTGAGCCAGGATTCAGACACTGCTAGAACATCAGGGTTGGCGTACAGACAAGGATATGGAAGGATATGAGTACAGTGGAGATAAACCTAAAAGTTGGGTAACGATGAAAGAGAGAGCATCACTGGAGGAACCGATTGAGTCGGTCTCTGCGTGTATGGGGGGTGGGACAAAGGAGCCATCTAAGGCAGGTTGAGCTGGGCTGGGGGATCTACAGTGAAATAGTACAATATGAAATAACCGAAACAGCAATAAGCAAGGCATATTGACATGGGAGAGAGGCACAAAGCAATCACAGGTGTTATTCGAGAGAGCTAAGACAACAGCTGGTAATGGCGACAGTTTGGGCTGAGGCTAAACATAAACAGGATGCGGTACCGTATTAAGGAACAGGCCAGCAGGCATCAGCTGTATAGCTGGGTTATCATAAGGTCCGGTGAACAGCAATAGGAGAGTTCGGAGGTAGTTCGGGGGCTGCTACAGCACTGGTGAGCAAGAGGCCCGGCTTGCATGTGTTAGCGGGCCGGGGATAGCAGATGGATCTTCGTTGTCGACGTCGTAATGGGAAGCTGTTGAAACCACATCAGACGATTTCATCGGCAAACCAGTCGTGTTGGATCGGCGGGGCTCCGTGTCAACACTAGGAGGTCCCGTCCGGGTTGACAGAGAGGTAGGTAACCGGGAGATGGGCCTGGCTCAAGGCTAGCTCAAGGCTAGCTCAAGGCTAACTGGTCTTGCTAAGGGGCAATGGCAATTAGGCAACGACAACAGCCATTTGGTTGCAGCTAGCTGGTTGCGATGATCCGGCGCTAGGGTCCAGTGATTCCGGCAGAAAGTCCGATATGCTCTGGGTCGATAGCACGCTGTGCAGACTGGCCGACAAATTGTCCAGGCTAGAGCTAGAGCTGGCTGGTGGGTAGTGCCACAGACAATGGTGAAGACGCTAACGGTGGCTAATTGCAAGTAGCCATTCGGTTGCAGCTAGGCTAGTTTTAGCTTAAGGTTCTTGATATAAGTTATAAAGAAATAATAGAATCCTTTCCACGTTGGGTGAGGTGGGTTGCAGGAAAGTATATTTAGTTAAAGAATGAAAAGTAAAATTGAGAAATATATACAAAAGAGACAAAAAACAAAAAAACTGGCTATTTACACAAGGACACAGATAATAAAACGACCGCACCACTACGCCATCTTGGATGTTAACCCAAGGTTATGTTGCTATAGGACTCGTTTTACTGTGGATATAGATACTTTTGTACCTATTTCCTCCAGCATCTTCACAAGATCCTTTGCTGTTGTTCTGGGATTGATTTGCACTTTTCACACCAAAGTACGTTCATCTCTAGGAGACCGAACGCGTCTCCTTCCTGAGCGGTATGACGGCTGCGTGGTCCCAAGGTATGACGGCTGCGTACATTGTTTGCTTCCACAACCCATTCGGGATGCACCGTTTCAGTTTCAATGACTAAACTATGGCTGGGAATGTCAATACAATCACACTAGCAAGGGAAATGGTCACAAGTCAGTCATAAAGTGGTATTTGGAGTTATTAAATACTTTTTGATTAGGGACGTAGCATATTATGCACATCTGCAACCATAGCAGTAAAAGCTGGACAAATATATCTCTTTGTTTTAATATATTAAAATGTTATATACAGCATCCTAGGTACATACAGTTGAAGTCGGAAGTTTACATACAGTGGGGAAAAAAAGTATTTAGTCAGCCACCAATTGTGCAAGTTCTCCCACTTAAAAAGATGAGAGAGGCCTGTAATTTTCATCATAGGTACACATCAACTATGACAGACAAATTGAGAGAAAAAAATCCAGAAAATCCCATTGTAGGATCTTTAATGAATTTATTTGCAAATTATGGTGGAAAATAAGTATTTGGTCACCTACAAACAAGCAAGATTTCTGGCTCTCACAGACCTGTAACTTCTTCTTTAAGAGGCTCCTCTGTCCTCCACTCGTTACCTGTATTAATGGCACCTGTTTGAACTTGTTATCAGTATAAAAGACACCTGTCCACAACCTCATACAGTCACACTCCAAACTTCACAATGGCCAAGACCAAAGAGCTGTCAAAGGACACCAAAAACAAAATTGTAGACCTGCACCAGGCTGGGAAGACTGAATCTGCAATAGGTAAGCAGCTTGGTTTGAAGAAATCAACTGTGGGAGCAATTATTAGGAAATGGAAGACATACAAGACCACTGATAATCTCCCTCGATCTGGGGCTCACGCAAGATCTCACCCCGTGGGGTCAAAATGATCACAAGAACGGTGAGCAAAAATCCCAGAACCATACGGGGGGGACCTAGTGAATGACCTGCAGAGAGCTGGGACCAAAGTAACAAAGCCAACCATCAGTAACACACTACGCCGCCAGGGACTCAAATCCTGCAGTGCGAGACGTGTCCCCCTGCTTAAGCCAGTACATGTCCAGGCCCGTCTGAAGTGCATTTGGATGATCCAGAAGAGGATTGGGAGAATGTCATATGGTCAGATGAAACCAAAATATAACTTTTTGGTAAAAACTCAACTCGTCATGTTTGGAGGACAAAGAATGCTGAGTTGCATCCAAAGAACACCATACCTACTGTGAAGCATGGGGTTGGAAGCATCATGCTTTGGGGCTGTTTTTCTGCAAAGGGACCAGGACGACTGATCCGTGTAAAGGAAAGAATGAATGGGGCCATGTATCGTGAGATTTTGAGTGAAACCCTCCTTCCATCAGCAAGGGCATTGAAGATGAAACGTGGCTGGGTCTTTCAGCATGACAATGATCCCAAACACACCGCCCGGGCACGAAGGAGTGGCTTCGTAAGAAGCATTTCAAGGTCCTGGAGTGGCCTAGCCAGTCTCCAGATCTCAACCCCATAGAAAATCTTTGGAGGGGAGTTGAAAGTCTGTGTTGCCCAGCGACAGCCCCAAAACATCACTGCTCTAGAGGAGATCTGCATGGAGGAATGGGCCAAAATACCAGCAACAGTGTGTGAAAACCTTGTGAAGACTTACAGAAAACGTTTGACCTGTGTCATTGCCAACAAAGGGTATATAACAAAGTATTGAGAAACTTTTGTTATTGACCAAATACTTATTTTCCACCATCATATGCCAATAAATTCATAAAAAATCATACAATGTGATTTTCTGGAATTTTTTTTCTCATTTTGTCTGTCATAGTTGACGTGTACCTATGATGAAAATTACAGGCCTCTCTCATCTTTTTAAGTGGGAGAACTTGCACAATTGGTGGCTGACTAAATACTTTTTTTCCCCACTGTACACTTAGGTTGGAGTCATTAAAACTTGTTTTTCAACCACTCCACAAATGTCTTGTTAACAAACTATAGTTTTGGCAAGTCGGTTAGGACATCTACTTTGTGCATGACACAAGTAATTTTTCCAACAATTGTTTACAGACAGATTATTTCACTTATAATTCACTGTATCACAATTCCAGTGGGTCAGAAGTTTACATACACTAAGTTGACTGTGCCTTTAAACAGCTTGGAAAATTCCTGAAAATGATGTCATGGCTTTAGAAGCTTCTGATAGGCTAATTGACATTATTTGAGTCAATTGGAGGTGTACCTGTGGATGTATTTCAAGGCCTACCTTCAAACTCAGTGCCTCTTTGCTTGACATCATGGGAAAATCAAAAGAAATAAGCCAAGACCTCAGAAAAAAATGTGTAGACCTCCATAAGTCTGGTTCATCCTTGGGAGCAATTTCCAAATGCCTGAAGGTACCACATTCATCTGTACAAACAATAGTACGCAAGTATAAAAACCATGGGACCACGCAACATTCATACCGCTCAGGAAGGAGATGCGTTCTGTCTCCTAGAGATGAACGTTCTTTGGTGCGAAAAGTGCAAATCTATCCCAGAACAACAGCAAAGAACCTTGTGAAGATGCTGGAGGAAAAGTATCTATATCCACAGTAAAACGAGTCCTATATCAACATAACCTGAAAGGCCGCTCAGCAAGGAAGAAGCCACTGCTCCAAAACCACCATTAAAAAGCCAGACTACGGTTTGCAACTGCACATGGGGACAAAGATCGTACTTTTTGGAGAAATGTCCTCTGGTCTGACGAATCAAAAATAGAACTGTTTGGCCATAATGACCATCATTATGTTTGGAGGAAAAAGGGGAAGGCTTGCAAGCTGAAGAACACCATCCCAACCGTGAAGCACGGGGGTGGCAGCATCATGCTGTTGGGGGTTTGCTTTGCTGTAGGAGGGACTGGTGCACTCCACAAAATAGATGGCATCATGAGGAAGGAAAATTATGTGGATATATTGAAGCAACATCTCAAGACATCAGTCAGGAAGTTAAAGCTTGGTAGCAAATGGGTCTTCCAAATGGACAATGACCACAATCATACTTCCAAAGTTGTAGCAAAATGGCTTAAGGACAACAAAGTCAAGGTATTGGAGTGGCCATCACAAAGCCCTGACCTCAATCCTATAGAAAATCTGTGGGCAGAACTGAAAAGGCGTGTGCGAGCAAGGAGGCCTACAAACCTGACTCAGTTACACCAGCTCTGTCAGGAGGAATGGGCCAAAATTCACCCAATTTATTGTGGGAAGCTTGTGGAAGGCTTCCCGAAACGTTTGACCCAAGTTAAACAATTTAAAGGCAATGCTACCAAATACAAATTGAGTGTATGTAAACTTCTGATCCACTGGGAATGTGATGAAATAAATAAAAGCTGAAATAATTATGACAAATGTACTATATTACGTATTGGATCACTAAAAAATACAATTACATTACCACTGATGGTGATGTGGATATACTCGGAATACATATCCCAAAGGAAATAAACCATCTCACTTCAATACATTTTAATAGAAAGTTAGCAAAAATAGATAAGATCTTGCTACCATGGAAAGGTAAATACCTGTCAATTTCTGGAAAAATCACCCTGATTAACTCTTTAGTATTATCCCAGTTTACCTATTTGCTTATGGTCTTGCCTACGCCTAGCGAACAGTTTTTAAAAATTATATGAGAAAAAAATATTCAATTTTATTTGGAACGGCAAGCCAGACAAAATTAAAAGAGCATATTTATATAATGAATATGAATTCGGAGGACAGAAATTATTAAATATTAAAGCATTAGACCTATCACTAAAAGCTTCAGTCATACAAAAGTTATACATAAATCATAGTAATATGTTCAAGAATGGCCTTGTTCAAGAATAGTAATACTAGTGTCTCTCTGTAGTAATACTAGTGTCTCTCTGTAGTAATACTAGTGTCTCTCTGTAGTAATACTAGTGTCTCTCTGTCCTCTGTAGTAATAATAGTGTCTCTCTGTAGTAATACTAGTGTCTCTGTAGTAATACTATTGTCTCTCTGTAGTAATACTAGTGTCTCTCTGTAGTAATACTAGTGTCTCTCTGTAGTAATACTAGTGTCTCTGTAGTAATACTAGTGTCTCTCTGTAGTAATACTAGTGTCTCTCTGTCCTCTGTAGTAATACTATTGTCTCTGTAGTAATACTAGTGTCTCTCAGTCCTCTGTAGTAATACTAGTGTCTCTGTAGTAATACTAGTCTCTCTGTAGTAATACTAGTGTCTCTCTGTCCTCTGTAGTAATACTAGTGTCTCTCTGTAGTAATACTTGTGTATTTCTGTCCTCTGTAGGAATACTAGTGTTTCTCTGTAGTAATACTAGTGTATCTCTGTCCTCTGTAGTAATACTAGTGTCTCTCTGTAGTAATACTATTGTCTCTCTGTAGTAATACTAGTGTCTCTCTGTCCTCTGTAGTAATAATAGTGTCTCTCTGTAGTAATACTAGTGTCTCTGTAGTAATACTAGTGTCTCTCTGTAGTAATACTAGTGTCTCTCTGTAGTAATACTAGTGTCTCTGTAGTAATACTAGTGTCTCTCTGTAGTAATACTAGTGTCTCTATGTCCTCTGTAGTAATACCAGTGTCTCTGTAGTAATACTAGTGTCTCTCTGTCCTCTGTAGTAATTCTAGTGTCTCTCTGTAGTAATACTAGTGTCTCTCTGTAGTAATACTATTGTCTCTGTAGTAATACTAGTTTCTCTCTGTCCTCTGTAGTAATACCAGTGTCTCTCTGTAGTAATACTAGTGTGTCTCTGTAGTAATACTAGTGTCTCTCTGTCCTCTGTAGTAATACTATTGTCTCTGTAGTAATACTAGTGTCTCTCAGTCCTCTGTAGTAATACTAGTGTCTCTGTAGTAATACTAGTCTCTCTGTAGTAATACTAGTGTCTCTCTGTCCTCTGTAATAATACTAGTGTCTCTCTGTAGTAATACTAGTATCTCTGTAGTAATACTAGTGTCTCTCTGTAGTAATACTAGTGTCTCTCTGTCCTCTGTAGTAATACTAGTGTCTCTGTAGTAATACTAGTGTCTCTCTGTCCTCTGTAGTAATAATTTTGTCTCTTTGTAGTAATACTAGTGTCTCTGTAGTAATACTAGTGTCTCTGTAGTAATACTAGTGTATCTCTGTAGTAATACTAGTGTCTCTGTAGTAATAATAGTGTCTCTGTAGTAATACTAGTGTCTCTGTAGTAATAATAGTGTCTCTCTGTCCTCTGTAATAATACTAGTGTCTCTCTGTAGTAATACTAGTATCGCTGTAGTAATACTAGTGTCTCTCTGTAGTAATACTAGTGTCTCTCTGTCCTCTGTAGTAATACTAGTGTCTCTGTAGTAATACTAGTGTCTCTCTGTCCTCTGTAGTAATAATTTTGTCTCTTTGTAGTAATACTAGTGTCTCTGTAGTAATACTAGTGTCTCTGTAGTAATACTATTGTCCTCCTGTAGTAATACTAGTGTCTCTCTGTAGTAATACTAGTGTCTCTCTGTAGTAATACTAGTGTCTCTCTGTAGTAATACTAGTGTCTCTCTGTAGTAATACTAGTGTCTCTCTGTAGTAATTGTAGTGTTTCTGTAGTAATACTAGTGTCTCTGTAGTAATACTAGTGTCTCTGTAGTAATACTATTGTCTCTGTAGTAATACTAGTGTCTCTCTGTAGTAATACTAGTGTCTCTCTGTAGTAATACTAGTGTCTCTCTGTAGTAATTGTAGTTTTTCTGTAGTAATACTAGTGTCTCTCTGTAGTAATTTGTGTTTCTGTAGTAATACTAGTGTCTCTGTAGTAATACTAGTGTCTCTCTGTAGTAATACTAGTGTCTCTCTGTAGTAATACTAGTGTCTCAGTAGTACTAGTCTCTCTGTAGTAATACTAGTGTCTCTCTGTCCTCTGTAGTAATACTAGTGTCTCTCTGTAGTAATACTTGTGTATTTCTGTCCTCTGTAGTAATACTAGTGTCTCTCTGTAGTAATACTATTGTCTCTCTGTAGTAATACTAGTGTCTCTCTGTACTAATACTAGTGTCTCTCTGTAGTAATACTATTGTCTCTCTGTAGTAATACTACTGTCTCTCTGTCCTCTGTAGTAATAATAGTGTCTATCTGTAGTAATACTAGTGTCTCTGTAGTAATACTATTGTCTCTCTGTAGTAATACTAGTGTCTCTCTGTAGTAATACTAGTGTCTCTCTGTAGTAATACTAGTGTCTCTGTAGTAATACTAGTGTCTCTCTGTAGTAATACTAGTGTCTCTCTGTAGTAATACTAGTGTCTCTCTGTCCTCTGTAGTAATACTAGTGTCTCTCTGTAGTAATACTAGTGTCTCTCTGTAGTAATACTAGTGTATCTTTAGTAATACTAGTGTCTCTCTGTAGTAATACTAGTGTCTCTCTGTAGTAATACTAGTGTCTCTGTAGTAATACTAGTGTCTCTCTGTAGTAATACTAGTGTCTCTATGTCCTCTGTGGTAATACTAGTGTCTCTGTAGTAATACTAGTGTCTCTCTGTCCTCTGTAGTAATTCTAGTGTCTCTCTGTAGTAATACTAGTGTCTCTCTGTAGTAATACTAGTGTCTCTGTAGTAATACTAGTGTCTCTCTGTCCTCTGTAATAATACTAGTCTCTCTGTAGTAATACTAGTGTCTCTGTAGTAATACTAGTGTCTCTCTGTAGTAATACTAGTGTCTCTCTGTCCTCTGTAGTAATACTATTGTCTCTGTAGTAATACTAGTGTCTCTCAGTCCTCTGTAGTAATACTAGTGTCTCTGTAGTAATACTAGTCTCTCTGTAGTAATACTAGTGTCTCTCTGTCCTCTGTAGTAATACTAGTGTCTCTCTGTAGTAATACTTGTGTATTTCTGTCCTCTGTAGGAATACTAGTGTTTCTCTGTAGTAATACTAGTGTATCTCTGTCCTCTGTAGTAATACTAGTGTCTCTCTGTAGTAATACTATTGTCTCTCTGTAGTAATACTAGTGTCTCTCTGTCCTCTGTAGTAATAATAGTGTCTCTCTGTAGTAATACTAGTGTCTCTCTGTAGTAATACTATTGTCTCTGTAGTAATACTAGTTTCTCTCTGTCCTCTGTAGTAATACCAGTGTCTCTCTGTAGTAATACTAGTGTGTCTCTGTAGTAATACTAGTGTCTCTCTGTCCTCTGTAGTAATACTATTGTCTCTGTAGTAATACTAGTGTCTCTCAGTCCTCTGTAGTAATACTAGTGTCTCTGTAGTAATACTAGTCTCTCTGTAGTAATACTAGTGTCTCTCTGTCCTCTGTAATAATACTAGTGTCTCTCTGTAGTAATACTAGTATCTCTGTAGTAATACTAGTGTCTCTCTGTAGTAATACTAGTGTCTCTCTGTCCTCTGTAGTAATACTAGTGTCTCTGTAGTAATACTAGTGTCTCTCTGTCCTCTGTAGTAATAATTTTGTCTCTTTGTAGTAATACTAGTGTCTCTGTAGTAATACTAGTGTCTCTGTAGTAATACTAGTGTATCTCTGTAGTAATACTAGTGTCTCTGTAGTAATAATAGTGTCTCTGTAGTAATACTAGTGTCTCTGTAGTAATAATAGTGTCTCTCTGTCCTCTGTAATAATACTAGTGTCTCTCTGTAGTAATACTAGTATCGCTGTAGTAATACTAGTGTCTCTCTGTAGTAATACTAGTGTCTCTCTGTCCTCTGTAGTAATACTAGTGTCTCTGTAGTAATACTAGTGTCTCTCTGTCCTCTGTAGTAATAATTTTGTCTCTTTGTAGTAATACTAGTGTCTCTGTAGTAATACTAGTGTCTCTGTAGTAATACTAGTGTCTCTCTGTAGTAATAATAGTGTCTCTGTAGTAATACTAGTGTCTCTGTAGTAATACTAGTGTCTCTCTGTCCTCTGTAATAATACTAGTGTCTCTCTGTAGTAATACTAGTATCTCTGTAGTAATACTAGTGTCTCTCTGTAGTAATACTAGTGTCTCTCTGTCCTCTGTAGTAATACTAGTGTCTCTGTAGTAATACTAGTGTCTCTCTGTCCTCTGTAGTAATAATTGTGTCTCTTTGTAGTAATACTAGTGTCTCTGTAGTAATACTAGTGTCTCTGTAGTAATACTAGTGTATCTCTGTAGTAATACTAGTGTCTCTGTAGTAATAATAGTGTCTCTGTAGTAATACTAGTGTCTCTGTAGTAATAATAGTGTCTCTCTGTCCTCTGTAATAATACTAGTGTCTCTCTGTAGTAATACTAGTATCGCTGTAGTAATACTAGTGTCTCTCTGTAGTAATACTAGTGTCTCTCTGTCCTCTGTAGTAATACTAGTGTCTCTGTAGTAATACTAGTGTCTCTCTGTCCTCTGTAGTAATAATTTTGTCTCTTTGTAGTAATACTAGTGTCTCTGTAGTAATACTAGTGTCTCTGTAGTAATACTATTGTCCTCCTGTAGTAATACTAGTGTCTCTCTGTAGTAATACTAGTGTCTCTCTGTAGTAATACTAGTGTCTCTCTGTAGTAATACTAGTGTCTCTCTGTAGTAATACTAGTGTCTCTCTGTAGTAATTGTAGTGTTTCTGTAGTAATACTAGTGTCTCTGTAGTAATACTAGTGTCTCTGTAGTAATACTATTGTCTCTGTAGTAATACTAGTGTCTCTCTGTAGTAATACTAGTGTCTCTCTGTAGTAATACTAGTGTCTCTCTGTAGTAATTGTAGTTTTTCTGTAGTAATACTAGTGTCTCTCTGTAGTAATTTGTGTTTCTGTAGTAATACTAGTGTCTCTGTAGTAATACTAGTGTCTCTCTGTAGTAATACTAGTGTCTCTCTGTAGTAATACTAGTGTCTCAGTAGTACTAGTCTCTCTGTAGTAATACTAGTGTCTCTCTGTCCTCTGTAGTAATACTAGTGTCTCTCTGTAGTAATACTTGTGTATTTCTGTCCTCTGTAGTAATACTAGTGTCTCTCTGTAGTAATACTATTGTCTCTCTGTAGTGATACTAGTGTCTCTCTGTACTAATACTAGTGTCTCTCTGTAGTAATACTATTGTCTCTCTGTAGTAATACTACTGTCTCTCTGTCCTCTGTAGTAATAATAGTGTCTATCTGTAGTAATACTAGTGTCTCTGTAGTAATACTATTGTCTCTCTGTAGTAATACTAGTGTCTCTCTGTAGTAATACTAGTGTCTCTCTGTAGTAATACTAGTGTCTCTGTAGTAATACTAGTGTCTCTCTGTAGTAATACTAGTGTCTCTCTGTAGTAATACTAGTGTCTCTCTGTCCTCTGTAGTAATACTAGTGTCTCTCTGTAGTAATACTAGTGTCTCTCTGTAGTAATACTAGTGTATCTTTAGTAATACTAGTGTCTCTCTGTAGTAATACTAGTGTCTCTCTGTAGTAATACTAGTGTCTCTGTAGTAATACTAGTGTCTCTCTGTAGTAATACTAGTGTCTCTATGTCCTCTGTGGTAATACTAGTGTCTCTGTAGTAATACTAGTGTCTCTCTGTCCTCTGTAGTAATTCTAGTGTCTCTCTGTAGTAATACTAGTGTCTCTCTGTAGTAATACTAGTGTCTCTGTAGTAATACTAGTGTCTCTCTGTCCTCTGTAATAATACTAGTCTCTCTGTAGTAATACTAGTGTCTCTGTAGTAATACTAGTGTCTCTCTGTAGTAATACTAGTGTCTCTCTGTCCTCTGTAGTAATACTATTGTCTCTGTAGTAATACTAGTGTCTCTCAGTCCTCTGTAGTAATACTAGTGTCTCTGTAGTAATACTAGTCTCTCTGTAGTAATACTAGTGTCTCTCTGTCCTCTGTAGTAATACTAGTGTCTCTCTGTAGTAATACTTGTGTATTTCTGTCCTCTGTAGGAATACTAGTGTTTCTCTGTAGTAATACTAGTGTATCTCTGTCCTCTGTAGTAATACTAGTGTCTCTCTGTAGTAATACTATTGTCTCTCTGTAGTAATACTAGTGTCTCTCTGTCCTCTGTAGTAATAATAGTGTCTCTCTGTAGTAATACTAGTGTCTCTGTAGTAATACTATTGTCTCTCTGTAGTAATACTAGTGTCTCTCTGTAGTAATACTAGTGTCTCTCTGTAGTAATACTAGTGTCTCTGTAGTAATACTAGTGTCTCTCTGTAGTAATACTAGTGTCTCTATGTCCTCTGTAGTAATACCAGTGTCTCTGTAGTAATACTAGTGTCTCTCTGTCCTCTGTAGTAATTCTAGTGTCTCTCTGTAGTAATACTAGTGTCTCTCTGTAGTAATACTATTGTCTCTGTAGTAATACTAGTTTCTCTCTGTCCTCTGTAGTAATACCAGTGTCTCTCTGTAGTAATACTAGTGTGTCTCTGTAGTAATACTAGTGTCTCTCTGTAGTAATACTAGTGTCTCTCTGTAGTAATACTAGTGTCTCTCTGTAGTAATAATAGTGTCTCTGTAGTAATACTAGTGTCTCTGTAGTAATACTAGTGTCTCTCTGTCCTCTGTAGTAATAATTTTGTCTCTTTGTAGTAATACTAGTGTCTCTGTAGTAATACTAGTGTCTCTGTAGTAATACTAGTGTCTCTCTGTAGTAATAATAGTGTCTCTGTAGTAATACTAGTGTCTCTGTAGTAATACTAGTGTCTCTCTGTCCTCTGTAATAATACTAGTGTCTCTCTGTAGTAATACTAGTATCTCTGTAGTAATACTAGTGTCTCTCTGTAGTAATACTAGTGTCTCTCTGTCCTCTGTAGTAATACTACTGTCTCTGTAGTAATACTAGTGTCTCTCTGTCCTCTGTAGTAATAATTTTGTCTCTTTGTAGTAATACTAGTGTCTCTGTAGTAATACTAGTGTCTCTGTAGTAATACTAGTGTATCTCTGTAGTAATACTAGTGTCTCTGTAGTAATAATAGTGTCTCTGTAGTAATACTAGTGTCTCTGTAGTAATAATAGTGTCTCTCTGTCCTCTGTAATAATACTAGTGTCTCTCTGTAGTAATACTAGTATCGCTGTAGTAATACTAGTGTCTCTCTGTAGTAATACTAGTGTCTCTCTGTCCTCTGTAGTAATACTAGTGTCTCTGTAGTAATACTAGTGTCTCTCTGTCCTCTGTAGTAATACTATTGTCTCTGTAGTAATACTAGTGTCTCTCAGTCCTCTGTAGTAATACTAGTGTCTCTGTAGTAATACTAGTCTCTCTGTAGTAATACTAGTGTCTCTCTGTCCTCTGTAGTAATACTAGTGTCTCTCTGTAGTAATACTTGTGTATTTCTGTCCTCTGTAGGAATACTAGTGTTTCTCTGTAGTAATACTAGTGTATCTCTGTCCTCTGTAGTAATACTAGTGTCTCTCTGTAGTAATACTATTGTCTCTCTGTAGTAATACTAGTGTCTCTCTGTCCTCTGTAGTAATAATAGTGTCTCTCTGTAGTAATACTAGTGTCTCTGTAGTAATACTATTGTCTCTCTGTAGTAATACTAGTGTCTCTCTGTAGTAATACTAGTGTCTCTCTGTAGTAATACTAGTGTCTCTGTAGTAATACTAGTGTCTCTCTGTAGTAATACTAGTGTCTCTATGTCCTCTGTAGTAATACCAGTGTCTCTGTAGTAATACTAGTGTCTCTCTGTCCTCTGTAGTAATTCTAGTGTCTCTCTGTAGTAATACTAGTGTCTCTCTGTAGTAATACTATTGTCTCTGTAGTAATACTAGTTTCTCTCTGTCCTCTGTAGTAATACCAGTGTCTCTCTGTAGTAATACTAGTGTGTCTCTGTAGTAATACTAGTGTCTCTCTGTAGTAATACTAGTGTCTCTCTGTAGTAATACTAGTGTCTCTCTGTAGTAATAATAGTGTCTCTGTAGTAATACTAGTGTCTCTGTAGTAATACTAGTGTCTCTCTGTCCTCTGTAGTAATAATTTTGTCTCTTTGTAGTAATACTAGTGTCTCTGTAGTAATACTAGTGTCTCTGTAGTAATACTAGTGTCTCTCTGTAGTAATAATAGTGTCTCTGTAGTAATACTAGTGTCTCTGTAGTAATACTAGTGTCTCTCTGTCCTCTGTAATAATACTAGTGTCTCTCTGTAGTAATACTAGTATCTCTGTAGTAATACTAGTGTCTCTCTGTAGTAATACTAGTGTCTCTCTGTCCTCTGTAGTAATACTAGTGTCTCTGTAGTAATACTAGTGTCTCTCTGTCCTCTGTAGTAATAATTTTGTCTCTTTGTAGTAATACTAGTGTCTCTGTAGTAATACTAGTGTCTCTGTAGTAATACTAGTGTATCTCTGTAGTAATACTAGTGTCTCTGTAGTAATAATAGTGTCTCTGTAGTAATACTAGTGTCTCTGTAGTAATAATAGTGTCTCTCTGTCCTCTGTAATAATACTAGTGTCTCTCTGTAGTAATACTAGTATCGCTGTAGTAATACTAGTGTCTCTCTGTAGTAATACTAGTGTCTCTCTGTCCTCTGTAGTAATACTAGTGTCTCTGTAGTAATACTAGTGTCTCTCTGTCCTCTGTAGTAATAATTTTGTCTCTTTGTAGTAATACTAGTGTCTCTGTAGTAATACTAGTGTCTATGTAGTAATACTAGTGTATCTCTGTAGTAATACTAGTGTCTCTGTAGTAATAATAGTGTCTCTGTAGTAATACTAGTGTCTCTGTAGTAATAATAGTGTGTCTCTGTAGTAATACTAGTGTCTCTCTGTAGTAATACTAGTGTATCTCTGTAGTAATACTAGTGTCTATGTAGGAATACTAGTGTGTCTCTGTAGTAATACTAGTGTCTCTCTGTCCTCTGTAGTAATACTAGTGTCTCTCTGTAGTAATACTAGTGTCTCTCTGTAATAATACTAGTGTCTCTGTAATAATACTAGTGTCTATGTAGTAATACTAGTGTCTCTGTAGTAATACTAGTGTCTCTGTAGTAATACTAGTGTCTCAGTAGTAATACTAGTGTATCTCTGTAGTAATACTAGTGTCTCTGTAGTAATAATAGTGTCTCTGTAGTAATACTAGTGTCTCTGTAGTAATAATAGTGTCTCTGTAGTAATACTAGTGTCTCTGTAGTAATAAGAGTGTCTCTCTGTCCTCTGTAATAATACTAGTGTCTCTCTGTCGTAATACTAGTATCTCTGTAGTAATACTAGTGTCTCTCTGTAGTAATACTAGTGTCTCTCTGTCCTCTGTAGTAATACTAGTGTCTCTGTAGTAATGCTAGTGTCTCTCTGTCCTCTGTAGTAATAATTTTGTCTCTTTGTAGTAATACTAGTGTCTCTGTAGTAATACTAGTGTATCTCTGTAGTAATACTAGTGTCTCTGTAGTAATACTAGTGTCTCTGTAGTAATACTAGTGTCTCTGTAGTAATAATAGTGTGTCTCTGTAGTAATACTAGTGTCTCTCTGTAGTAATACTAGTGTATCTCTGTAGTAATACTAGTGTCTATGTAGGAATACTAGTGTGTCTCTGTAGTAATACTAGTGTCTCTCTGTCCTCTGTAGTAATACTAGTGTCTCTCTGTAGTAATACTAGTGTCTCTCTGTAATAATACTAGTGTCTCTGTAATAATACTAGTGTCTATGTAGTAATACTAGTGTCTCTCTGTCCTCTGTAGTAATACTAGTGTCTCTCTGTAGTAATAATAGTGTCTCTCTGTAGTAATAATAGTGTCTCTGTAGTAATAATAGTGTCTCTCTGTAGTAATACTAGTGTCTCTCTGTAGTAATACTAGTGTCTCTCTGTAATAATACTAGTGTCTCTGTAATAATACTAGTGTCTCTCTGTAGTAATACTAGTGTCTCTCTGTAGTAATACTAGTGTCTCTCTGTAGTAATACTAGTGTCTCTCTGTAGTAATACTAGTGTCTCTCTGTCCTCTGTAGTAATAATAGTGTGTCTGTAGTAATACTAGTGTCCCTCTGTCCTCTGTAGTAATACTTTTGTCCCTTTGTAGTAATACTAGTGTCTCTGTAGTAATACTAGTGTCTCTGTAGTAATACTAGTGTCTCTGTAGTAATACTAGTGTCTCTCTGTCCTATGTAGTAATACTAGTGTCTCTGTAGTAATAATAGTGTCTCTCTGTAGTAATACTAGTGTCTCTCTGTAGTAATACTAGTGTCTCTCTGTAGTAATAATAGTGTCTCTGTAGTAATAATAGTGTATCTCTGTAGTAATACTAGTGTCTCTCTGTAGTAATACTAGTGTCTCTCTGTCCTCTGTAGTAATACTAGTGTCTCTGTAGTAATACTAGTGTCCCTCTGTCCTCTGTAGTAATACTTTTTGTCTCTTTGTAGTAATACTAGTGTCTCTGTAGTAATACTAGTGTCTCTGTAGTAATACTAGTGTCTCTGTAGTAATACTAGTGTCTCTCTGTCCTCTGTAGTAATACTAGTGTCTCTCTAGTAATACTAGTGTCTCTCTGTCCTCTGTAGTAATACTTTTGTCTCTTTGTAGTAATACTAGTGTCTCTCTGTAGTAATACTAGTATCTCTGTAGTAATACTAGTGTCTCTGTAGTAATACTAGTGTCTCTCTGTAGTAATACTAGTGTCTCTCTGTAGTAATACTAGTGTCTCTCTGTAGTAATACTAGTGTCTCTCTGTAATAATACTAGTGTCTCTGTAATAATACTAGTGTCTCTCTGTAGTAATACTAGTGTCTCTCTGTAGTAATACTAGTGTCTCTCTGTAGTAATACTAGTGTCTCTCTGTAGTAATACTAGTGTCTCTCTGTCCTCTGTAGTAATAATAGTGTGTCTGTAGTAATACTAGTGTCCCTCTGTCCTCTGTAGTAATACTTTTGTCCCTTTGTAGTAATACTAGTGTCTCTGTAGTAATACTAGTGTCTCTGTAGTAATACTAGTGTCTCTGTAGTAATACTAGTGTCTCTCTGTCCTATGTAGTAATACTAGTGTCTCTGTAGTAATACTAGTGTCTCTCTGTAGTAATACTAGTGTCTCTCTGTAGTAATACTAGTGTCTCTCTGTAGTAATAATAGTGTCTCTGTAGTAATAATAGTGTATCTCTGTAGTAATACTAGTGTCTCTCTGTAGTAATACTAGTGTCTCTCTGTCCTCTGTAGTAATACTAGTGTCTCTGTAGTAATACTAGTGTCCCTCTGTCCTCTGTAGTAATACTTTTGTCTCTTTGTAGTAATACTAGTGTCTCTGTAGTAATACTAGTGTCTCTGTAGTAATACTAGTGTCTCTGTAGTAATACTAGTGTCTCTCTGTCCTCTGTAGTAATACTAGTGTCTCTCTAGTAATACTAGTGTCTCTCTGTCCTCTGTAGTAATACTTTTGTCTCTTTGTAGTAATACTAGTGTCTCTCTGTAGTAATACTAGTATCTCTGTAGTAATACTAGTGTCTCTGTAGTAATACTAGTGTCTCTCTGTAGTAATACTAGTGTCTCTCTGTAGTAATACTAGTGTCTCTCTGTCCTCTGTAGTAATACTAGTGTCTCTGTAGTAATACTAGTGTCTCTCTGTCCTCTGTAGTAATACTAGTGTCTCTGTAGTAATACTAGTGTCTCTGTAGTAATACTAGTGTCTCTGTAGTAATACTAGTGTCTCTGTAGTAATACTAGTGTCTCTCTGTCCTATGTAGTAATACTAGTGTCTCTGTAGTAATACTAGTGTCTCTCTGTAGTAATACTAGTGTCTCTCTGTAGTAATACTAGTGTCTCTCTGTAGTAATAATAGTGTCTCTGTAGTAATAATAGTGTATCTCTGTAGTAATACTAGTGTCTCTCTGTAGTAATACTAGTGTCTCTCTGTCCTCTGTAGTAATACTTTTGTCTCTTTGTAGTAATACTAGTGTCTCTGTAGTAATACTAGTGTCTCTGTAGTAATACTAGTGTCTCTGTAGTAATACTAGTGTCTCTCTGTCCTCTGTAGTAATACTAGTGTCTCTCTAGTAATACTAGTGTCTCTCTGTCCTCTGTAGTAATACTTTTGTCTCTTTGTAGTAATACTAGTGTCTCTCTGTAGTAATACTAGTGTCTCTCTGTAGTAATACTAGTATCTCTGTAGTAATACTAGTGTCTCTGTAGTAATACTAGTGTCTCTCTGTAGTAATACTAGTGTCTCTCTGTCCTCTGTAGTAATACTAGTGTCTCTGTAGTAATACTAGTGTCTCTCTGTCCTCTGTAGTAATACTAGTGTCTCTGTAGTAATACTAGTGTTTCTGTAGTAATACTAGTGTCTCTGTAGTAATACTAGTGTCTCTGTAGTAATACTAGTGTCTCTCTGTCCTCTGTAGTAATACTAGTGTCTCTGTAGTAATACTAGTGTCTCTCTGTCCTCTGTAGTAATACTAGTGTCTCTGTAGTAATACTAGTGTCTCTCTGTCCTCTGTAGTAATACTAGTGTCTCTGTAGTAATACTAGTGTCTCTCTGTCCTCTGTAGTAATACTAGTGTCTCTCTGTCCTCTGTAGTAATACTAGTGTCTCTGTAGTAATACTAGTGTCTCTCTGTCCTCTGTAGTAATACTAGTGTCTCTGTAGTAATACTAGTGTCTCTCTGTCCTCTGTAGTAATACTAGTGTCTCTGTAGTAATACTAGTGTCTCTCTGTCCTCTGTAGTAATACTAGTGTCTCTGTAGTAATACTAGTGTCTCTCTGTCCTCTGTAGTAATACTAGTGTCTCTGTAGTAATACTAGTGTCTCTCTGTCCTCTGTAGTAATACTAGTGTCTCTGTAGTAATACTAGTGTCTCTCTGTCCTCTGTAGTAATACTAGTGTCTCTCTGTCCTCTGTAGTAATACTAGTGTCTCTGTAGTAATACTAGTGTCTCTCTGTCCTCTGTAGTAATACTAGTGTCTCTGTAGTAATACTAGTGTCTCTCTGTCCTCTGTAGTAATACTAGTGTCTCTGTAGTAATACTAGTGTCTCTCTGTCCTCTGTAGTAATACTAGTGTCTCTCTGTCCTCTGTAGTAATACTAGTGTCTCTGTAGTAATACTAGTGTCTCTCTGTCCTCTGTAGTAATACTAGTGTCTCTGTAGTAATACTAGTGTCTCTCTGTCCTCTGTAGTAATACTAGTGTCTCTGTAGTAATACTAGTGTCTCTGTAGTAATAATAGTGTCTCTGTAGTAATTCTAGTGTCTCTGTCTCCTGTCTAGTTTCTCTTCGGTGGATGAAGTTGCCCCCAGTGAGGACAGGTGGTAGGGAGCATGCCAGGGATGTTCCCTATATGCGCTATGGAGCATGCCAGGGATGTTCCCTATATGCGCTATGGAGCATGCCAGGGATGTTCCCTATATGCGCTATGGAGCATGCCAGGGATGTTCCCTATATGCGCTATGGAGCATGCCAGGGATGTTCCCTATATGCGCTATGGAGCATGCCAGGGATGTTCCCTATATGCGCTATGGAGCATGCCAGGGATGTTCCCTATATGCGCTATGGAGCATGCCAGGGATGTTCCCTATATGCGCTATGGAGCATGCCAGGGATGTTCCCTATATGCGCTACGGTCACACAGCCGTACTGCTGGAAGATACCATCTACATCTGGGGGGGGTCGTAACGACATGGAGGGGGCATGCAACGTCCTCTATGCCTTTGACATCAGTAAGTACACTTTAGCGATTGCTTTGTCTATCAGCCATCGTTGATGGTGATGACATCGTGATATCACAAATGATGGTTTAGCATATTTGCACTGCTGGCGTCTGGCAGCACACAATAGGGCGACATGCCAAATGGCCTATTCCCTGTTTGCCACAGCAAAAATGTTCAATACATGTGATAACTAGACTTACAGTGCATTCGGAAAGTATTCAGACCCCTTGACTTTTTTCACATTTTGTTACGTTACAGCCTTATTCATCAATCTACACACAATACCCTATAATGACAAAGCGAAAACAGGTTTTTAGATTTTTTAAAAACATTTATATAAGTATTCAGATCCTTTACTCAGTACTTTGTTGAAGCACCTTTGGCAGTGATAACAGCATAGATTCTTCTTGGGTATGACGCTACAAGCAAATGTATTTACATAACTGTTCAGACCCTTTGCAATGAGACTCGAAATTGAGCTCAGGTGCATCGTATTTCCATTGATCATCCTTGAGATGTTTCTACAACTTGATTGGAGTCCACCTGTGTTAAATTCAATTGATTGGTCATGATTTGGAAAGGCACACACCTGTCTATATAAGGTCACACAGTTGAAAATGCTTGTCAGAGCAAAAACCAAGCCATGATGTCGAAGGAATTGTCCTTAGAGGTTCGAGAAAGTATTGTGTCGAGGCACAGATCTGGGGAAGGGTACCAAAAAATGTTTGCAGCTTTGAAGGTCCCCTAGAACACAGTGAGCAATCGGGGGAGAATGGCCTTTATCAGGGAGTTGACCAAGAACCCGATGGTCTCTGTGGAGATGGGAGAAGCTTCCAGAAGGACAATCAGGCCTTTATGGTAGAGTGGCCAGACGGAAGCCACTCCTCAGTAAAAGGCACATGACAACCCGCTTGGAGTTTGCCAAAAGGCACCTAAAGGACTCTGACTGAGAAACAAGATTCTCTGGTCTAATGAAACCAAGATTGAACTCTTTGGCCTGAATGCCAAGCGTCACATCTGGAGGAAACCTGGAACCATCCCTACGGTGAAACATGGTGTTGGCAGCATCATGCTGTGGGGATGTTTTTCAGCGGCAGGGACTGGGAGACTAGTCAGGATCGAGGCAAAGATGAAGTACAGAGAGATCCTTGATGAAAACCTGCTCCACGGTGATCAGGACCTCAGACTGGGGTGAAGGTTCACCTGCCAACAGGACAACGACACTAAGCACACAGCCAAGACAACGCAGGAGTGGCTTCGGGACAAGTCTCTGAATGTCCTTGAGTGGCCCAGCCAGAGCCCGGACTTGAACCCGATCTAACTTCTCTGGAGAGACCTGAAAATAGCTGTGCAGTGATGCTCTCCATCCAACCTGACAGAGCTTGAGAGGATCTGCAGAGAAGAATGGGAGAAACTTCCCAAATTCAGGTGTGCCAAACTTGTAGCGTCATACCCAAGAATACTCGAGGCTGTAATCGCTGCCAAAGGTGCTTCAACATAGTACTGAGTAAAGGGCCTGAATACTTATGTAAATGTAATATTTCCAGCGGTTTTAAAAATACATTTGCAAACATTTCTACAAACCTGTTTTTGCTTTGTCATTATGGGGTATTGTGTGTAGAAATAGGGAAAAAAACAATTTAATCAATTTTACAATAAGGCTGTAATGTAACAAAATGTGGAAAAAGTCAAGTGGTCTAAATACTTTCTGAATGCACTACCTACAGTAAATGTGGTAGTTGGACTATTCACATAATGCGAGAGAACAATACAGATTGTAGATAGAGCCTGCCCAGACCCAGCTGTTCTCACAGATTGTAGATAGAGCAGAGGGCACCAAAGCAGAGCAAAATGTCAGAAAGTGCCTAATGTTTTTTTTCCCTCTCATCACCAATGTGGAATAATCTTGGGCCTTTTGCACCGGACACTCTGTTGTCTGGCTTAGTTTTAAAATCAGAATTTCCCTTTTTCTCCCCAGTCTCCATTTGATTTCAATGTGACTTTTTGGCCTAGGCATAGCTTAGTAGCATAGCCTACTCTTTCATGATCAACCATTGAATGAATCTATAGGCCTAGCGGAGTTCCATCTCAGAAAGTTATTTGTGAATAAAAACCTAGTATAGTAATAATGAGACAGAGAACAAACCTTTGCCACTAATCAAATAAGTTTAAACAAACCTGATACGTTTCTGCTTTACTTAACCAAAGTGTAGGCAAAATAAATTGTGCCGTTTGAAAATCCCTCCTTGCAAACCAATCCGCCAATAGTATAGGCTTACACACAGTTGCAGTAGACTTTACTTTGACAAGTAAACTAATATTCATAATAGATTTTGTGTAAGATTTTTTTCTTCTCAAACAGTACAAACATACACATACAAAAGACAACATTCAGACTAACATCAACGACCTGCCCAGACCTATCTCCATCAACGACACCTACCCAGACCCATCTGTTCTCACCCCTATCTCCATCAACGACCTGCCCAGACCCATCTGTTCTCACCCCTATCTCCATCAACGGCCTGCCCAGACCCATCTGTTCTCACCCCTATCTCCATCAACGGCCTGCCCAGACCCATCTGTTCTCACCCCTATCTCCATCAACGACACCTACCCAGACCCATCTGTTCTCACCCCTATCTCCATCAACGACCTGCCCAGACCCATCTGTTCTCACCCCTATCTCCATCAACGGCCTGCCCAGACCCATCTGTTCTCACCCCTATCTCCATCATCGGCCTGCCCAGACCTATCTGTTCTCACCCCTATCTCCATCAACGGCCTGCCCAGACCCATCTGTTCTCACCCCTATCTCCATCAACGGCCTGCCCAGACCCATCTGTTCTCACCCCTATCTCCATCAACGGCCTGCCCAGACCCATCTGTTCTCACCCCTATGTCCATCAACGACCTGCCCAGACCCATCTGTTCTCACCCCTATCTCCATCAACGACCTGCCCAGACCCATCTGTTCTCACCCCTATCTCCATCAACAACACCTATCCAGACCCATCTGTTCTCCCCCCTATCTCCATCAACAACACCTACCCAGACCCATCTGTTCTCACCCCTATCTCCATCAACGGCCTGCCCAGACCCATCTGTTCTCACCCCTATCTCCATCAACGACCTGCCCAGACCCATCTGTTCTCACCCCTATCTCCATCAACGGCCTGCCCAGACCCATCTGTTCTCCCCCCTATCTCCATCATCACACCTACCCAGACCCATCTGTTCTCACCCCTATCTCCATCAACGACCTGCCCAGACCCATCTGTTCTCACCCCTATCTCCATCAACGGCCTGCCCAGACCCATCTGTTCTCCCCCCTATCTCCATCAACGACCTGCCCAGACCCATCTGTTCTCACCCCTATCTCCATCATCACACCTACCCAGACCCATCTGTTCTCACCCCTATCTCCATCAACGACCTGCCCAGACCCATCTGTTCTCACCCCTATCTCCATCAACGGCCTGCCCAGACCCATCTGTTCTCCCCCCTATCTCCATCAACGACCTGCCCAGACCCATCTGTTCTCACCCCTATCTCCATCAACAACACCTATCCAGACCCATCTGTTCTCCCCCCTATCTCCATCAACAACACCTACCCAGACCCATCTGTTCTCACCCCTATCTCCATCAACGGCCTGCCCAGACCCATCTGTTCTCACCCCTATCTCCATCAACGACCTGCCCAGACCCATCTGTTCTCACCCCTATCTCCATCAACGGCCTGCCCAGACCCATCTGTTCTCCCCCCTATCTCCATCATCACACCTACCCAGACCCATCTGTTCTCACCCCTATCTCCATCAACGACCTGCCCAGACCCATCTGTTCTCACCCCTATCTCCATCAACGGCCTGCCCAGACCCATCTGTTCTCCCCCCTATCTCCATCAACGGCCTGCCCAGACCCATCTGTTCTCACCCCATCTCCATCAACGACCTGCCTAGACCCATCTGTTCTCACCCCTATCTCCATCAACGGCCTGCCCAGACCCATCTGTTCTCCCCCCTATCTCCATCAACAACACCTACCCAGACCCATCTGTTCTCACCCCTATCTCCATCAACGACCGGCCCAGACCCATCTGTTCTCACCCCTATCTCCATCAACGGCCTGCCCAGACCCATCTGTTCTCACCCCTATCTCCATCAACGACCTGCCCAGACCCATCTGTTCTCACCCCTATCTCCATCAACGGCCTGCCCAGACCCATCTGTTCTCACCCCTATCTCCATCATCACACCTACCCAGACCCATCTGTTCTCACCCCTATCTCCATCAACGACCGGCCCAGACCCATCTGTTCTCACCCCTATCTCCATCAACGACCTGCCCAGACCCATCTGTTCTCACCCCTATCTCCATCAACGGCCTGCCCAGACCCATCTGTTCTCACCCCTATCTCCATCAACGACCTGCCCAGACCCATCTGTTCTCACCCCTATCTCCATCAACGACCTGCCCAGACCCATCTGTTCTCACCCCTATCTCCATCAACGACCTGCCCAGACCCATCTGTTCTCACCCCTATCTCCATCAACGGCCTGCCCAGACCCATCTGTTCTCACCCCTATCTCCATCAACGGCCTGCCCAGACCCATCTGTTCTCACCCCTATCTCCATCAACGACCTGCCCAGACCCATCTGTTCTCACCCCTATCTCCATCAACGGCCTGCCCAGACCCATCTGTTCTCACCCCTATCTCCATCAACGGCCTGCCCAGACCCGGCTGTTCTCACCCCTATCTCCATCAACGGCCTGCCCAGACCCATCTGTTCTCACCCCTATCTCCATCAACGGCCTGCCCAGACCCATCTGTTCTCACCCCTATCTCCAACAACGACCTGCCCTGACCCATCTGTTCTCACCCCTATCTCCATCAACGGCCTGCCCAGACCCATCTGTTCTCACCCCTATCTCCATCAACGACACCTGCCCAGACCCATCTGTTCTCACCCCTATCTCCATCAACGACCTGCCCAGACCCGGCTGTTCTCACCCCTATCTCCATCAACGACCTGCCCAGACCCATCTGTTCTCACCCCTATCTCCATCAACGACCTGCCCAGACCCGGCTGTTCTCACCCCTATCTCCATCAACGACCTGCCCAGACCCATCTGTTCTCACCCCTATCTCCATCAACGACCTGCCCAGACCCGGCTGTTCTCACCCCTATCTCCATCAACGGCCTGCCCAGACCCGGCTGTTCTCACCCCTATCTCCATCAACGGCCTGCCCAGACCCGGCTGTTCTCACCCCTATCTCCATCAACGGCCTGCCCAGACCCATCTGTTCTCACCCCTATCTCCATCAACGACACCTACCCAGACCCATCTGTTCTCACCCCTATCTCCATCAACGACCTACCCAGACTTATCTGTTCTCACCCCTATATCCATCAACGACCTGCCCAGACCCGGCTGTTCTCACCCCTATCTCCATCAACGACCTACCCAGACCCAGCTGTTCTCACCCCTATCTCCATCAACGACCTACCCAGACCCATCTGTTCTCACCCCTATCTCCATCATCACACCTACCCAGACCCATCTGTTCTCACCCCTATCTCCATCAACGACCTGCCCAGACCCATCTGTTCTCACCCCTATCTCCATCAACGACCTGCCCAGACCCATCTGTTCTCACCCCTATCTCCATCATCACGACCTACCCAGACCCATCTGTTCTCACCCCTATCTCCATCAACGACCTGCCCAGACCCATCTGTTCTCACCCCTATCTCCATCAACGACCTGCCCAGACCCATCTGTTCTCACCCCTATCTCCATCAACGACCTGCCCAGACCCATCTGTTCTCACCCCTATCTCCATCATCGACGACCTACCCAGACCCATCTGTTCTCACCCCTATCTCCATCAACGACCTGCCCAGACCCATCTGTTCTCACCCCTATCTCCATCAACGGCCTGCCCAGACCCATCTGTTCTCACCCCTATCTCCATCAACGACCTGCCCAGACCCATCTGTTCTCACCCCTATCTCCATCAACGACCTGCCCAGACCCATCTGTTCTCACCCCTATCTCCATCAACGACCTACCCAGACCCATCTGTTCTCACCCCTATCTCCATCAACGGCCTGCCCAGACCCATCTGTTCTCACCCCTATCTCCATCAACGACCTGCCCAGACCCATCTGTTCTCACCCCTATCTCCATCAACGACCTGCCCAGACCCATCTGTTCTCACCCCTATCTCCATCAACGACCTACCCAGACCCATCTGTTCTCACCCCTATCTCCATCAACGACCTGCCCAGACCCATCTGTTCTCACCCCTATCTCCATCATCACACCTACCCAGACCCATCTGTTCTCACCCCTATCTCCATCAACGACCTGCCCAGACCCATCTGTTCTCACCCCTATCTCCATCAACGACCTGCCCAGACCCATCTGTTCTCACCCCTATCTCCATCAACGGCCTGCCCAGACCCATCTGTTCTCACCCCTATCTCCATCAACGGCCTGCCCAGACCCATCTGTTCTCACCCCTATCTCCATCAACGACCTGCCCAGACCTATCTGTTCTCACCCCTATCTCCATCAACGGCCTGCCCAGACCCATCTGTTCTCACCCCTATCTCCATCAACGACCTGCCCAGACCCATCTGTTCTCACCCCTATCTCCATCATCACACCTACCCAGACCCATCTGTTCTCACCCCTATCTCCAACAACGACCTGCCCAGACCCATCTTCTCTCACCCCTATCTCCATCAACGACCTACCCAGACCCATATGTTCTCACCCCTATCTCCATCAACGACCTGCCCAGACCCATCTGTTCTCACCCCTATCTCCATCAACGACCTGCCCAGACCCATCTGTTCTCACCCCTATCTCCATCAACGACCTACCCAGACCCATCTGTTCTCACCCCTATCTCCATCAACGACCTACCCAGACCCATCTGTTCTCACCCCTATCTCCATCATCACACCTACCCAGACCCATCTGTTCTCACCCCTATCTCCATCATCACACCTACCCAGACCCATCTGTTCTCACCCCTATCTCCATCAACGACCTGCCCAGACCCATCTGTTCTCACCCCTATCTCCATCAACGACCTGCCCAGACCCATCTGTTCTCACCCCTATCTCCATCAACGGCCTGCCCAGACCCATCTGTTCTCACCCCTATCTCCATCAACGGCCTGCCCAGACCCATCTGTTCTCACCCCTATCTCCATCAACGGCCTGCCCAGACCCGGCTTTTCTCACCCCTATCTCCATCAACGGCCTGCCCAGACCCGGCTGTTCTCACCCCTATCTCCATCAACGACCTGCCCAGACCCATCTGTTCTCACCCCTATCTCCATCAACGGCCTGCCCAGACCCATCTGTTCTCACCCCTATCTTCATCAACGACCTACCCAGACCCATCTGTTTTCACCCCTATCTCCATCAACGGCCTGCCCAGACCCGGCTTTTCTCACCCCTATCTCCATCAACGGCCTGCCCAGACCCGGCTGTTCTCACCCCTATCTCCATCAACGACCTGCCCAGACCCATCTGTTCTCACCCCTATCTCCATCAACGGCCTGCCCAGACCCATCTGTTCTCACCCCTATCTTCATCAACGACCTACCCAGACCCATCTGTTCTCACCCCTATCTCCATCAACGGCCTGCCCAGACCCATCTGTTCTCACCCCTATCTCCATCAACGGCCTGCCCAGACCCATCTGTTCTCACCCCTATCTCCATCAACGGCCTGCCCAGACCCAGCTGTTCTCACCCCTATCTCCATCAACGGCCTGCCCAGACCCATCTGTTCTCACCCCTATCTCCATCAACGACCTGCCCAGACCCATCTGTTCTCACCCCTATCTCCATCAACGGCCTGCCCAGACCCGGCTGTTCTCACCCCTATCTCCATCAACGACCTGCCCAGACCCATCTGTTCTCACCCCTATCTCCATCAACGGCCTGCCCAGACCCATCTGTTCTCACCCCTATCTCCATCAACGGCCTGCCCAGACCCATCTGTTCTCACCCCTATCTCCATCAACGGCCTGCCCAGACCCGGCTGTTCTCACCCCTATCTCCACACACTTAGAAAAAAGGGTTCCAAAAGGGTTTTGCGGCTGTCGCCATGAGTTTGGATTAGTCTGCCATGTAAGCATGCTTATAATATAATAATAATAATATGCCATTTAGCAGACGCTTTTATCCAAAGCGACTTACAGTCATGCGTGCATAAATTTGTGTATGGGTGGTCCCGGGGATCGAACCCACTACCTTGGCGTTACAAGCGCCGTGCTCTACCAGCTGAGCTACAGAGGACCACATGCTTCTGTCTATAACGTGAGCTGCTCAGTATGTACTGATAATCCTTTCTAACGCTTTTATGAAAGATATCACGAAGAACCAAAAGTGTTGCTAATGTTCTCCACTTTCTGGAGGACCGAGTTTTGAAATCAGTGGAATGTCCAGTGGAAACAGAGTATGATAGCTAAGGAGATGGAGAAAATTCTGGCGTTTGATTGCAAATATGCGGAGGGAGTCGGAAAGAGAACACACAGAAGGCTGTTGTATAAAACACCTGTCTCCGGATTACATCTTCAAACCAAGGGCAACCATGGCATCTGTGACAGAGGGAGAAGCGTTCATCCATGTATACAGGTAAGAGAGTCTAGCTAGCTACATTTTCAGATATTATACGTTTTTAATTTTGTCAGTCGTTTTCATTGCAAGTTAAAGCATACTGTTAGCTAGATAGCTAATGTTAGCTAGCTGGATCGCTAGCTAACGTAACGTGTATGATCTGTGTAGTAATATTATTCGTATCTCAAAGCTGTTAGCTAGCTAGCTAACATTAAAACTAGTTGGTTAGCTTCAGCTACCTGCCGATTCATGCAGGGTAGTAACATGAGATGGGATTATGGTTCATTGTTTAGCTAGCTAGCTAGCTACATGTCTAAACAAAATAATCCACTTTGCAATTAACCATTTCACAGTACCGTTTACACCTTTTGTATCCTGTGCATGTGACAAATACATGTTGATTTTATTTTTTATAGTGTGTGTTTACCAGAGAGTAATGTGAAGAACAACATGACCTGCACCAAAGTGAAATTAGCATATAACGTTAGACCAACGAAGCGGTGTCCAAGTTCTAGAATTCTCTGATAGAATGCCCTACTTTTATTCCATCACAGTCCCAACCGTAAGCTATTTTCTGTAATTAGCTTGCCATTAACTTGTAAATAATGATATTGTTGTGAGTTTGTTTTCCTGTAATAATGAATACAAATGAGCTAAAGTTAAGACGTTGTCAGCTATGATATGGTCATTATCTGAACTGGCTAGCCAGCTAACTTAATGTTAGCTAGCTACAGTTGAAGTCGGAAGTTTACATATCTACAAGTAGAAAATAGTAAAAATAAAGAAAAACCCTTGAATGAGTAGGTGTGTCCAAACTTTTGACTGGTACTGTATGTATAATGTATATACAGTTGAAGTCGGAAGTTTACATACACCTTAGCCAAATACATTTAAACTCAGTTTTTCACAATTCCTGACATTTAATCCTAGTAAAATGCCCTGTCTTAGGTCAGTTAGGATCACCACTTTATTTTAAGAATGTGAAATGTCAGAATAATAGTAGAGAGAATGATTTATTTCAGCTTTTATTTCTTTCATCACATTCCCAGTTGGTCAGAAGTTTACATACACTCAACTAGTATTTGGTAGCATTGCCTTTAAATTATTTAACTTTGGTCAAACATTTTGGGTAGCCTTCCACAAGGTTCCCACAATAAGTTGGGTGAATTTTGGCCCATTCCTCCTGACAGAGCTGGAGTAACTGAGTCAGGTTTGTAGGCCTCCTTGCTCGCACACGCTTTTTCAGTTCTGCCCACACATTTTCTATAGGATTGAGGTCAGGGCTTTGTGATGGGCACTCCAATACCTTGACTTTGTTGTCCTTAAGCCATTTTGCCACAACTTTCAAATCAAAATCAAATCAAATCAAATTTTATTGGTCACATGCGCCGAATACAACAGGTGCAGACATTACAGTGAAATGCTTACTTACAGCCCTTAACCAACAATGCATTTATTTTAAACAAAAAAAGTAAAAATAAAACAACAACAAAAAAAGTGTTGAGAAAAAAAAGAGCAGAAGTAAAATAAAGTGACAGTAGGGAGGCTATATATACAGGGGGTACCGTTGCAGAGTCAATGTGTGGGGGCACCGACTAGTTGAGGTAGTTGAGGTAATATGTACATGTGGGTAGAGTTAAAGTGACTATGCATAAATACTTAACAGAGTAGCAGCAGCGTAAAAGGATGGGGTGGGGGGTGCAGTGCAAATAGTCCGGGTAGCCATGATTAGCTGTTCAGGAGTCTTATGGCTTGGGGGTAGAAGCTGTTGAGAAGTCTTTTGGACCTAGACTTGGCACTCCGGTACCGCTTGCCGTGCGGTAGCAGAGAGAACAGTCTATGACTAGGGTGGCTGAAGTCTTTGACAATTTTGAGGGCCTTCCTCTGACACCGCCTGGTATAGAGGTCCTGGATGACAGGAAGCTTTGCCCCAGTGATGTACTGGGCCGTACGCACTACCCTCTGTAGTGCCTTGCGGTCGGAGGCCAAGCAGTTGCCATACCAGGCGGTGATGCAACCAGTCAGGATGCTCTCGATGGTGCAGCTGTAGAATTTTTTGAGGATCTGAGGACCCATGCCAAATCTTTTTAGTCTCCTGAGGGGGAATAGGCTTTGTCGTGCCCTCTTCACGACTGTCTTGGTGTGTTTGGACCATGATAGTTCGTTGGTGATGTGGACACCAAGGAACTTGAAGCTCTCAACCTGTTCCACTACAGCCCCGTCGATGAGAATGGGGGCGTGCTCAGTCCTCTTTTTGTTCCTGTAGTTCACAATCATCTCCTTTGTCTTGGTCACGTTGAGGGAGAGGTTGTTGTCCTGGCACCACACGGCCAGATCTCTGACCTCCTCCCTATAGGCTGTCTCATCGTTGTCGGTGATCAGGCCTACCACTGTTGTGTCGTCGGCAAACTTAATGATGGTGTTGGAATCGTGCCTGGCCATGCAGTCATGGGTGAACAGAGAGTACAGGAGGGGACTGAGCACGCACCCCTGAGGGGCCCCGTGTTGAGGATCAGTGTGGCAGATGTGTTGTTACCTACCCTTACCACCTGGGGCGGCCCGTCCAGGAAGTCCAGGATCCAGTTGCAGAGGGAGGTGTTTAGTCCCAGGATCCTTAGCTTAGTGATGAGCTTAGAGGGCACTATGGTGTTGAATGCTGAGCTGTAGTCAATGAATAGCATTCTCACGTAGGTGTTCCTCTTGTCCAGGTGGGAAAGGGCAGTGTGGAGTGCGATAGAGATTGCATCATCTGTGGATCTGTTGGGGCGGTATGCAAATTGGAGTGGGTCTAGGGTTTCTGGGATAATGCTGTTGATGTGAGCCATGACCAGCCTTTCAAAGCACTTCATGGCTACAGACGTCAGTGCTACGGGTCGGTAGTCATTTAGGCAGGTTATCTTAGAGTCCTTGGGCATGGGGACTATGGTGGTCTGCTTGAAACATGTTGGTATTACAGACTCAGTCAGGGACATGTTGAAAATGTCAGTGAAGACACTTGCCAGTTGGTCAGCACATGCTCGGAGTACACGTCCTGGTAATCCGTCTGGCCCTGCGGCCTTGTGAATGTTGACCTGCTTAAAAGTCTTACTCACATCGGCTACGGAGAGCGTGATCACATAGTCATCCGGAACAGCTGGTGCTCTCATGCATGCTTCAGTGTTGCTTGCCTCGAAGCGAGCATAGAAGTGGTTTAGCTCATCTGGTAGGCTTGTGTCACTGGGCAGCTCGCGGCTGTGCTTCCCTTTGTAGTCTGTAATAGTTTTCAAGCCCTTTGGAAGTATGCTTGGGGTCATTGTCCATTTGGAAGAGCCATTTGTGACCAAACTTCCTGACTGATGTCTTGAGATGTTGCTTCAATATATCCACATAATTTTCCTTCCTCATGATACCATCTATTTTGTGAAGTGCACCAGTCCCTCCTGCAGCAAAGCACCCCCACAGCATGATGCTGCCTCCTCCGTGCTTCACGGTTGGGATGGTGTTCCTCGGCTGGCAAGCTCCCCCTTTTTCTTCCAAACATAACAATTGTCATTATGGCCAAACAGTTCTATATTTGTTTCATCAGACCAGAGGACATTTCTCCAAAAAGTAAGATCTTTGTCCCCATGTGCAGTTACAAACCATATTCTGGCTTTTTTATGGTGGTTTTGGAGCAGTGGCTTCTTCCTTGCTAAGCGGCCTTTCAGGTTATGTTGATATAGGACTCGTTTCACTGTGGATGTAGATACTTTTGTACCTGTTTCCTCCAGCATCAAAATAAAATTTTATTTGTCACATACACGTGGTTAGCAGATGTTATAGTGGGTGTAGCGAAATGCTTGTGCTTCTAGCTCCGACAGTGCAGTAATATCTAACAAGTAATATTTAACAATTTCACAACATATACCCAATACACACAAAACTAGTAAGGAATGGAATTGAAGAATATATACATATGGACAAGCAATGACAGAGCGGCATGGACTAAGATACAGTAGAATATTATAGAATGCAGTATATACATATGAGATGAGTAGTGCAAGATATGTAAACATTATTAAAGTGAATGGTGTTCCATTTCTTAAAGTGTCCGGTGATTTCAATAGGAAGCAGCAGCCTCTAATGTGCTAGGGATGGCTATTTGTGGTCCTCTGTAGCTCAGCTGGTAGAGCACGGCGCTTGTAACGCCAGTGTAGTGGGTTCGATCCCCGGGACCACCCATACACAAAAAATGTATGCACGCATGACTGTAAGTCGCTTTGGATAAAAGTGTCTGCTAAATGGCATATTATTATTTATTATTATTTAACAGTCTGATGGCCTTGAGATAGAAGCAGTTTTTCATTCTCTCGGTCCCAGCTTTGATGCACCTGTACTGACCTCGCCTTCTGGATGATAGCGGGGTGAACAGGCAGTGGCTCGGGTGGTTGATGTCCTTGATGATCTTTTTGGCCTTCCTGTGACATCGGGTGCTGTATGTGTCTTGGAGGGAGGATAGTTTGCCCCCGGTAATGCGTTCGGCAGACTGCACCACCCTCTGGAGAGCCCTGCGGTTGCGGGCGGTGCAGTTGCCGATACAGCCCGACAGGATGCTCTCAATTGTGCATCTGGAAAAGTTTGTGAGGGTTTTAGTTGCCAAGCCGAATTTCTTCAGCCTCCTGAGGTTGAAGAGGCTCTGTTGCGCCTTCTTCACCACACTGTCTGCGTGGGTGGACCATTTGTTTGTCGGTGATGTGTACACCAAGGAACTTGAAGCTTTCTACCTTCTCCACTGCTGTCCTGTCGATGTGGATAGGGGGGTACTCCCTCTGCTGTTTCCTGAAGTCCACGATCATCTCCTTTGTTTTGTTGACGTTGAGAGGTTATTGTCCTACCTGACCGGTCGCTCCTACCAAGTGGCGTGGCAAGAATCTGTCTCCGCACCACGTGCTCTCACCACTGGTGTCCCTCAGGGCTCAGTTCTAGGCCCTCTCCTATTCTCGCTATACACCAAATCACTTGGCTCTGTCATATCCTCACATGGCCTCTCCTATCATTGCTACGCAGATGACACACAACTAATCTTCTCCTTTCCCCCTTCTGATAACCAGGTGGCGAATCGCATCTCTGCATGTCTGGAAGACATATCAGTGTGGATGACGGATCACCACCTCAAGCTGAACCTCGGCAAGACAGAGCTGCTCTTCCTCCCGGGGAAGGACTGCCCGTTCCATGATCTCGCCATCACGGTTGACAACTCCGTTGTGTCCTCCTCCCAGAGTGTGAAGAGCCTTGGCGTGACCCTGGACAACACCCTGTCGTTCTCCGCTAACATCAAGGCGGTGACCCGATCCTGTAGGTTCATGCTCTACAACATTCGGAGAGTACGACCCTGCCTTACACAGGAAGCGGCACAGGTCCTAATCCAGGCACTTGTCATCTCCCGTCTGGTGTTCAACCTTCCCAAGTTCTCTCACGTCACCCCGCTCCTCCGCACATTCCACTGGCTTCCAGTTGAAGCTCGCATCTGCTACAAGACCATGGTGCTTGCCTACGGAGCTGTGAGGGGAACGGCACCTCCGTACCTTCAGGCTCTGATCAGTCCCTACACCCAAACGAGGGCATTGCATTCATCCACCTCTGGCCTGCTGGCTCCCCTTCCTCTGCGGAAGCACAGTTCCCGCTCAGCCCAGTCAAAACTGTTCGCTGCTCTGGCACCCCAATGGTGGAACAAGCTCCCTCACGACGCCAGGACAGCGGAGTCACTCACCACCTTCCGGAGACACTTGAAACCCCACCTCTTTAAGGAATACCTGGGATAGGATAAAGTAATCCTTCTACCCCCCCTTACCCCACCCCAAAGAAAAAATAAATAAAAACATATTGTAAAGTGGTTATCCCACTGGCTATAAGGTGAATGAACCAATTTGTAAGTCGCTCTGAGTGCTACAGGGCGATAGTCATTTAGTTCAGTTACCTTTGCTTTCTTGGGTACAGGAACAATGGTGGCCATCTTGAAGCATGTGGGAACAGCAGACTGGGAACGGGAGAGATTGAATATGTCCATAAACACACTAGCCAGCTGGTCTGCGCATGCTCTGAGGACGCGGCTAGGGATGCCGTCTGGGCCGGCAGCCATGCTTAAATGTCTTAATCACGTCGGTCACGGAGAAGGAGAGGCCACAGTCCTTGATAGTGGGCCTCGTCAGTGGCACTGTGTTATCCTCAAAGCGGGCGAAGAAGGTGTTTAGCTTGTCTGGAAGAGAGACGTCGGTGTTGGCGACGTGGTTGGTTTTCCTTTTGTAGTCCGTGATTGTCTGTAGACCCTGCTATATACGTCTCGTGTCTTAGCCGTTGAATTGTGACTCCACTTTGTCTCTATACTGATGTTTTGCCAGCTTAATTGCCACGGTTTCTGGTTAGTGTAGGTTTTAATAGTCACAGTGGGCACAACATCACCTATACACTTCCTGATAAACTCAGTCACTGTTTCAGTGTATTCGTCTAAATTATTTTCGGAAGCTACCCGGAACATATCCCAGTCCGCGTGATCAAAACAATCTTGAAGCGTGGATTCCGATTGGTCAGACCAGTGTTGAATAGTCCTTAGCACGGTTATTTCCTGTTTGAGTTTCTGCCTATAGGAAGGGAGGAGCAAAATGAAGTCGTGGTCAGATTTGCCGAAAGGTTAGCGGGGGAGGGCCTTATAACCATCCCGGAAGTTCGAATAGCAATGGTCGAGGATTTTGGCAGTGCGAGTGGAACAGTTGATATGTTGATAGAATTCGGCAGCCTAGTCCTCAAATTTGCTTTGTTACAATCCCAGGCTACAATAAATGCAGCCTCAGGATATGTGGTTTCCAGTTTGCATAAAGTCCAGTGAAGTTCTTTGAGGGCCGTCGTGGTATCGGCTTCAGGGGGGATATACACGGCCGTGACTATAACCAAAGAAAATTCTCTTGGGAGATAATACGGTCGGCATCTGATTGTGAGGTATTCTAGGTCGGGTGAACAGAAGGACTCGAGTTCCTCTATGTTACTACAATTACACCATGAGTCGTTAATCATGAAACACACACCTCCGCCCTTCTGCTTCCCGGAGAGATATTTATTCCTGTCTGCGCGATGAACAGAGAACCCATCTGGCTGGACCGATTTCGACAGAATATCCCAAGAGAGCCATGTTTCCGTGAAACAAAGTATGTTACAGGCCTTGATGTCTCTCTGGAAAGAAATCCTTGCCCGGAGTTCGTCGACCTTGTTAACCGGAGACTGAACATTAGTGAGTAGTATACTTGGAAGCGGTGGGTGGTGTGCGCGCCTCCGAAGTCGAACCAGCAGGCCGCTCCGAGTGCCTCTCCTCCGCCGGCGATGTTTTGGGTCAGCCGCTGGAATCAGTTCAGTTGCCCTGGGGAGAGCAAACATAGGATCTGCTTCGGGAAAGTCGTATTCCTGGTCGTAATGCTGGTGAGTTACCGCCGCTCTGATATCCAATAGTTTTCCCCAGCTGTATGTAATGATACAAAACACTTTCTGAGCTAATAATGTAAAAAATAATACATAAAAAAACAAAATACTGCAACGTTTCCTAAGAGCTAGTCGCGAGGCCGCCATCTTCGTCAGCGCCAGTGCTCAACTTCAGCATCTTCACAAGGTCCTTTGCTGTTGTTCTTGGATTGATTTGCACCAAAGTATGTTCATCTCTAGGAGACAGAACGCGTCTCCTTCCTGAGCGGTATGACGGCTGTGTGGTCCCATGGTGTTTATACTTGCGTACTATTGTTTGTACAGATGAACGTGGTACCTTCAGGCATTTGGAAATTGCTCCCAAGGATGAACCAGACTTGTGGAGGTCTACAATTTATTTTTGGTTTCTAGTTTCCCATGATGTCAATCAAGCAAAGACGCACTGAGTTTGAAGGTAGGCCTTGAAATACATCCACAGGTACACCTCCAATTGACTCAAATTATGTCAATTAGCCCATCAGAAGCTTCTAAAGTATTGACATCATTTTCTGGAATTTTCCAAACTGTTTTAAGGCACAGTGAACTTAGTGTATGTAAACTTCTGACCCACTGGAATTGTGATACAGTGAATTATAAGTGAAATAATCTGTCTGTAAACAATTGTTGGAAAAATCCTAACTGACTTGCCAAAACTATAGTTTGTTAACAAGAAATGTGTGGAGTGGTTGAAAAACAAGTTTTAATGACTCCAACCTAAGTGTATGTATGTCAGTGGGGGCAGGTGACGGGAGGACGGCCCACAACAATGACCGGAATGGAGTTAATGGAACAACACAAAACAGACGAAAACCATGTGCTTGATACCATTTCACTCACCCCACCCCGGCCACCACTACGAGCCGTCCTCCCCATTCCACTCACCCCACCCCGGCCACCACTACGAGCCGTCCTCCCCATTCCACTCACCCCACCCCGGCCACCACTACGAGCCGTCCACCCCATTTCACTCACCCCACCCCGGCCACCACTACGAGCCGTCCTCCCCATTCCACTCACCCCACCCCGGCCACCACTACGAGCCGTCCTCCCCATCCCACTCACCCCACCCCGGCCACCACTACGAGCCGTCCTCCCCATTCCACTCACCCCGGCCACCACTACGAGCCGTCCTCCCCATTCCACTCACCCCCACCCCGGCCACCACTACGAGCCGTCCTCCCCATCCCACTCACCCCACCCCCGGCCACCACTACGAGCCGTCCTCCCCATTCCACTCACCCCCACCCCGGCCACCACTACGAGCCGTCCTCCCCATTCCACTCACCCCACCCCGGCCACCACTACGAGCCGTCCTCCCCATTCCACTCACCCCACCCCGGCCACCACTACGAGCCGTCCTCCCCATTCCACTCACCCCACCCCGGCCACCACTACGAGCCGTCCTCCCCATTCCACTCACCCCCACCCCGGCCACCACTACGAGCCGTCCTCCCCATTCCACTCACCCCCACCCCGGCCACCACTACGAGCCGTCCTCCCCATTCCACTCACCCCACCCCCGGCCACCACTACGAGCCGTCCTCCCCATTCCACTCACCCCCACCCCGGCCACCACTACGAGCCGTCCTCCCCATTCCACTCACCCCGGCCACCACTACGAGCCGTCCACCCCATTTCACTCACCCCACCCCGGCCACCACTACGAGCCGTCTTCCCCTCACCAGCCTTATTTACCATTGGTTCAATTCACCACAGTGATTGTGTTCCCCCTACTCTATATAATATATATGTTTATAGATATATGTTGTTTATTTGATGTATTGATGCAGAGCTCATCCGTAAAAGTATTCTTACTGATTTTATTATTTTATTCAGTCTGACCCCTGCTGCTTTCTCTAGCTCCACATCTTCCCCCGCCCGCCCATCTAGAGGTGTGAAGAGGCCAGCCCAGAAGATGACGTGGAGCCACTTCCACCAACAGCACAGCTGGACATGACATGAGGTGGACCTCAGCTGGACATGACTGGAGAGGACAGCCCCTTCATCTAGAGGTGGACCTCAGCTGGACATGACTGGAGAGGACAGCCCCTTCATCTAGAGGTGGACCTCAGCTGGACATGACTGGAGAGGACAGCCCCTTCATCTAGAGGTGGACCTCAGCTGGACATGACTGGAGAGGACAGCCCCTTCATCTAGAGGTGGACCTCAGCTGGACATGACTGGAGAGGACAGCCCCTTCATCTAGAGGTGGACCTCAGCTGGACATGACTGGAGAGGACAGCCCCTTCATCTTCACCCCTCTACTCCTGCCACCAGTTGTGTTCACCAGCCAAAATGCATTACTGCTGACATGAATGTGCCTCAGGGCCAAAAGAGCACAGCAGGGAGGCGTCGTTGTATTTGTGTTTATTATGGATCCCCATTAGTTCCTGCCAAGGCAGCAGCTACTCTTCCTGGGGTTTATTATTGATCCCCATTAGTTCCTGCCAAGGCAGCAGCTACTCTTCCTGGGGTTTATTATGGATCCCCATTAGTTCCTGCCAAGGCAGCAGCTACTCTTCCTGGGGTTTATTATGGATCCCCATTAGTTCCTGCCAAGGCAGCAGCTACTCTTCCTGGGGTTTATTATGGATCCCCATTAGTTCCTGCCAAGGCAGCAGCTACTCTTCCTGGGGTCCAGCAAAATTAAGGCAGTTTATACAATTTAAAAAACATTATAATACATTCACAGATTTCACAACACACTGTGTGCCCTCAGGCCCCTACTCCACCACTACCACATATCTACAGGACAAAATCCATGTGTACGTGTGTGTATAGAGCGTATGTTATCATGTGTTTGTGTGTCTGTGCCTATGTTTGTGTTGCTTCATAGTCCCCGCTGTGCCATAAGGTTTATGAATGAGGGAGCTACATAACGTTTAGTATGAAGTCGTTTGGGTCGTTTGGGTCCTGTCTAATTCTTTCTGCAAGCGGTTCAATTGCCATTGCAAATAGTGATTATTTTTTGTCTGCTGATAGCTGCTTCAGGGTTGGTGAGTCTAAGAAGGCTGTGGGATCAATCCAACTGTTGTTTCATTCTGATTTGTATAGATTTTACATTTTTGTCACTTAGCAGACGCTCTTATCCAGAGCGACTACAGTTAGTGAGTGCATACATAATTTTTTTATACTGGCCCCCCGTGGGAAACGAACCCACAACCCTGGCGTTGCAAATGCCATGCTCTACCAACTGAGCTACATCCCTGCCGGCCATTCCCTCCCCTACCCTGGACGACGCTGGGCCAATTGTGCGCCGCCCCATGGGTCTCCCGGTTGCGGCCGGCTACGACAGAGCCTGGATTCGAACCAGGATCTCTAGTGGCCTTAGACCACTGCGCCACTCGGAAGGTGCAGTAATAGATCATGTTGTTGTTTCTAATTAACAATTTTGTATCTTTTAACATTTTAACTGGTTTGGCGTGTATTCGTTTTGTGAGGGATGCGAGATGTTTACCAGTTTTATTTGCCATGAAGTATTATTAATAATAAGTATTATGCTTTATTCAACCTGTAGTTGTTGGCTGTCTATTCCTGTTTATGGACTTTTTCTCAGCTAGTGATTTATTTTTCTTACATTTTAATTTCAAACTCATATTTAACTTTAGCAGAGTATGAGATTATAATTCCCCTAATGTACTCCTTAAAACAGGGGGTCAAACTCATTCCATGGAGGGCCTAGTGTCTGCAGGTCTTTGGTTAAGACCTGGACAACCAGGTGAGGGGAGTTCCTTAATAATTACTGACCTTATTTCATGTACAAGGGAGGAGCTAAAACCTGCAGATATTCAGCCCTCCGTGGAATGAGTTTGACACGTGCCTTAAAAGTATCCCAAATAACATCGGGGTCGGCTTTTCTCTGTCCTTGTCTGCATTTGTAATGGTAAAGTTTTTTTTCTATTTGCATATTTAATAAATATCGGGTCTTGACGATGCGCTCTGTTCATTGTCGATATTCTGTCGATAAGTGTATTTTCTGTTGGTGTAGTCAAGCATGATACCGGAGAATGATCCCATGTCACTATGTCATGGATTAGGACTAGTATTTTGTAGTTGGGAATAGTAATCTCCAGGTGTCCTGCCTCTGGAAGCTCCATGAATGGGCCTTTTTTATTGGTACGTCTGACAATCTTATCGAATGCATGATTTAGGTCGCCTGCTATAATAGTAGTTCCTGTCTGGGATCTAATATAGCTTGAATTCTAAACAAAAAAACAACAACATTTTTTCCCCTTGGGGGATATACAATGAAATCGATGTGTATTTTTCATCATGTAAGGTACAATTCAACATTAGAAAACTGCCCCACCTCTTTAAGGAATACCTGGGATAGGATAAAGTAATCCTTCTACCCCCCCTTACCCCAACCCCCCTTCTTGGTCCATGTGCTGGGATATAAGGGGAAAAGGGTGTTCTTATTTATCAGGATGGCTGCACCTCTGCTGTTACTCCACTAGGTGGCAGCATAAGCCTCTCCCACCCAGCTCCTCTTACAATTTTAAATGTATCATTTTTTAAATGTAACTCTTGCAGGAAAACCACACCTACTGACAATCTCTTAAAGTGTTCGAGAACCATATGCTTTTTCCCCCAACATGAAGCCTGTGCACATTCCTTGGATTTTGTTGGTCTTTACTTGTATAAAATCTAAGTTAACCTTGTCTCTTCCGTCTATCATTGAAGACATGTCATATGAGGGTGGTGGACATTCCATGGAATGGGAGAGTCATAGTATGAATACGTAGTTATTGTATACATTACATATATAGAGCGTGTGGGCTGAGCAGACATTTTAACAGAGAACACAAAAAACATAAAGTAAAGTACTTTGTACTTTCAGGCGCTGTGCCCTTTTAGGGCATTTAAACTCCCCAACTCCTCTCCTAATGTACCAAAAGCCTATGGATTATGTCATGGCACAGACGTTGGAGAAAGTCTGCCACTTAAATACTGTGGTTAGTTTTGTATTACCTTGGAAATTAAATTAAAGTACAGTGGCTGGTGATGGTCTACTTGGGGTCCACCGAGATGCCGAAGTGAGAGGAGTGGAGGCACCACACATACTTCAGGGAGAATTTATAAGTGTTTATTATTGTCCTTGAATTGTGCACCAGGCAATCAGGCATATTGTCCTGCGGCAGCATAAGGTCCTGCGGCAGCATAAGGTCCTGCGGCAGCATAAGGTCCTGCGGCAGCATAAGGTCCTGCGGCAGCATAAGGTCCTGCGGCAGCATAAGGTCCTGCGGCAGCATAAGGTCCTGCGGCAGCACTTTCAATAAGCAGGAACAATAAATAAATGAATGATTAGTAGGAGTCAGAGTTCTCACACAAACAACTATTTTGAATAGTTTACAAATTGGTATTTATAGAAACAACAACAATCAGAAAAAAGAGTGTATCATTTAGCCGATAACGTTATTGATAACACTTGAATGAACATTGATTTAGGCTTTTGTCCTCAGGCTATGCCTTTTGCCTATCGAACTGTCAGAATCCTAAATATACAATCTGATCAAATAAATTATTATTTCTAACAAGGACCACCAGCATGTTCACCTCCAGAGCAGTGAACTCAGCAGGATGACGGACCACCAGCATGTTCACCTCCAGAGCAGTGAACTCAGCAGGATGACGGACCACCAGCATGTTCACCTCCAGAGGAGTGAACTCAGCAGGATGACGGACCACCAGCATGTTCACCTCAAGAGGAGTGAACTCAGCAGGATGACGGACCACCAGCATGTTCCCCTCCAGAGGAGTGAACTCAGCAGGATGACGGACCACCAGCATGTTCACCTCCAGAGCAGTGAACTCAGCAGGATGACGGACCACCAGCATGTTCCCCTCCAGAGCAGTGAACTCAGCAGGATGACGGACCACCAGCATGTTCCCCTCCAGAGGAGTGAACTCAGCAGGATGACGGACCACCAGCATGTTCCCCTCCAGAGGAGTGAACTCAGCAGGATGACGGACCACCAGCATGTTCACCTCCAGAGCAGTGAACTCAGCAGGATGACGGACCACCAGCATGTTCACCTCCAGAGCAGTGAACTCAGCAGGATGACGGACCACCAGCATGTTCACCTCCAGAGGAGTGAACTCAGCAGGATGACGGACCACCAGCATGTTCCCCTCCAGAGGAGTGAACTCAGCAGGATGACGGACCACCAGCATGTTCACCTCCAGAGGAGTGAACTCAGCAGGATGACGGACCACCAGCATGTTCCCCTCCAGAGGAGTGAACTCAGCAGGATGACGGACCACCAGCATGTTCCCCTCCAGAGGAGTGAACTCAGCAGGATGACGGACCACCAGCATGTTCACCTCCAGAGGAGTGAACTCAGCAGGATGACGGACCACCAGCATGTTCACCTCCAGAGCAGTGAACTCAGCAGGATGACGGACCACCAGCATGTTCCCCTCCAGAGGAGTGAACTCAGCAGGATGACGGACCACCAGCATGTTCCCCTCCAGAGGAGTGAACTCAGCAGGATGATGGAACAGCAGCATGTTCACCTCCAGAGGAGTGAACTCAGCAGGATGACGGAACAGCAGCATGTTCCCCTCCAGAGGAGTGAACTCAGCAGGATGACGGACCACCAGCATGTTCACCTCCAGAGGAGTGAACTCAGCAGGATGACGGACCACCAGCATGTTCCCCTCCAGAGGAGTGAACTCAGCAGGATGACGGACCACCAGCATGTTCACCTCCAGAGGAGTGAACTCAGCAGGATGACGGACCACCAGCATGTTCCCCTCCAGAGGAGTGAACTCAGCAGGATGACGGACCACCAGCATGTTCCCCTCCAGAGGAGTGAACTCAGCAGGATGACGGAACAGCAGCATGTTCACCTCCAGAGGAGTGAACTCAGCAGGATGACAGAGGTTTGTAGTCTGTCCATTCTTTGCCCCGATACCCTTTTTATCATAGGCCAGGGATGAACAACGTTCATGGGGGTGGGACCCACAAAAAATCTGAACTCATAATGAGCGGCCGAAATTGTACACATTTTGCCATGGGACGGAGAGGATTTTTCAATTTTATAACATTTCATGCAATTCTACTCATTTTGACACAGGGTGGAGAGAAATGTTTGCAGTTTTAATATGATATCTGAGTGAAACTGACTAACAAAATCGATGAGGGCCCCCTAGCCACAAAATAACTCGGTTTTCAACAATTATTTGATGAGATTGTTTGTGGCTTTTGTAACAATTTAAATCAGAAGAATGACATTACAGTCATGGTCAAAGTTTTGAGTATTGGTCTTCACAAAGTTTGCTGCTTCAGTGTTTTTTAAAAATGTTTTTGTCAGATTTACTATGGTATACTGAAGTATAATTATAAGCATTCCATAAGTGTCAAAGGCTTTTATTGACAATTACATTAAGTTTATGCAAAGAGTCAATATTTGCAGTGTTGACCCTTCTTTTTCAAGACCTCTGCAATCCGCCCTGGCATGCTGTCAATTAACTTCTGGGCCACATCCTGACTGATGGCAGCCCATTCTAAGTTTGTCAGAATTTGTGGGTTTTTGTTTGTCCACCCGCCTCTTGAGGATTGACCACAAGTTCTCAATGGGATTAAGGTCTGGGGAGTTTCCTGGCCATGGACCCAACATTTTGATGTTTTGTTCCCCGAGCCACTTAGTTATCACTTTTGCCTTATGGCAAGGTGCTCCATCATGCTGGAAAAGGCATTGTTCGTCACCAAACTGTTCTTGGATGGTTGGGAGAAGTTCCTCTCTGAGGATGTGTTGGTACCATTCTTTATTCATGGCTGTGTTCTTAGGCAACATGTTGAGTGAGCCCACTCCCTTGGCTGAGAAGCAACCCCACACATGAATGGTCTCAGCATGCTTTACTGTTGGCATGACACAGGACTGATGGTAGCGCTCACCTTGTCTTCTCCGGACAAGGTGTTTTCCAGATGCCCCAAACAATCGGAAAGGGGATTCATCAGAGAAAATGACTTTACCCCAGTCCTCAGCAGTCCAATCGCTGTACCTTTTGCAGAATATCAGTCTGTCCCTGATGTTTTTCCTGGAGAGAAGTGGCTTCCTCGCTGCCCTTCTTGACACCAGGCCATCCTCCAAAAGTCTTCGCCTCACTGTGCGTGCAGATGCACTCACACCTGCCTGCTGCCATTCCTGAGCAAGCTCTGCACTGGTAGTGCCCCGATCCCACAGCTGAATCAACTTTAGGAGACGGTCCTGGCGGTTGCTGGATTTTCTTGGGCGCCCTGAAGCCTTCTTCACAACAATTGAACCTCTCTCCTTGAAGTTCTTGATGATCCGATAAATGGTTGATTTAGGTGCAATCTTACTAGCAGCAATATCCTTGCCTGTGAAGCCCTTTTTGTGCAACGCAATGATGACGGCACGTGTTTCCTTGCAGGTAACCATGGTTAACAGAGGAAGAACAATGCTTTCAAGCACCACCCTCCTTTTAAAGCTTCCAGTCTGTTATTCTAACTCAATCAGCATGACAGAGTGATCTCCAGCCTTGTCAACACTCTCACCTGTGTTAATGAGAAAATCACTGAGATGATGTCAGCTGGTCCTTTTGTGGCAGGGCTGAAATGCAGTGGAAATGTTTTTTGGGGATTACGTTTTTGGGGACTTTGCAATTAATTGCAATTTCATCTGATCACTCTTCATAACATTCTGGAGTATATGCAAATTGGCATCATAAAAACTGAGGCAGCAGACTTTGTGAAAATAATAATAATATTTGTAATAATAATAATGATAGTATTTGTGTTATTCTCTTCTTTTGACCACGACTGTATGCACCAAATCACAGTTCTGGTATAACCAATGTGTCCTCTATATTGACCCCTCCCTGCGCAACACGCCCTCTCCCTAACCCTCCCCCCTGAAGAGTTGTTTTAATGATACTATTGTATTTCAACGATGTTTGGACAGGAGGACGATCTGTAAATCCCCAACCCTAGTACACTTCAGAGTGCTCTATGCCTTTGATATCAGCAAGTTCACCAATGTGCTCTATGTTTGCGTCTTAAATGGCTATCTAGTACACTACGTTTGTTTTGGAAGTGAAGATGCATTTTATGCAGAATAATGCAGTCTAGTTTCCAGTGGAGCTTGCTCCAACATCTGTCTGTCTCTCTCTCTCTCTCTCTCTCTCTGTCTCTCTCTCTCTCTCTCTCTCTCTCTCTCTCTCTCTCTCTCTCTCTCTCTCTGTCTCTATCTCTCTCTCTCTCTCTCTCTCTCTCTCTCTCTGTCTCTATCTCTATCTCTATCTCTATCTCTATCTCTATCTCTATCTCTATCTCTATCTCTATCTCTCTCTCTCTCTCTCTCTCTCTCTCTCTCTCTCTCTCTCTGTCTCTATCTCTATCTCTATCTCTCTCTCTCTCTCTCTCTCTCTGTCTCTTTCTCTCTCTCTCTCTCTCTCTCTCTCTCTCTCTCTCTCTCTCTCTCTCTCTCTCTCTCTCTCTCTCTCTCTCTCTCTCTCTCTCTCTCTCTCTCTCTTTCTTCTCTGTCTCTGTCTGTGATGGGTATCTCTGTGTGAGGTTAACATGTCTGTTTGAACTTTAGACAACCACCAGTGGTTCACCCCTAAGATTTCTGGGACAGTTCCGGGGGCGAGGGACGGCCACTCAGCCTGCATCCTGGGGAAGTCCTGACCTCAAACCCTGACCCCTGGGGAAGTCCTGACCTCTAACCCTGACCCCTGACCCCTGTGTCCTGGGGAAGTCCTGACCTCTAACCCTGACCCCTGTGTCCTGGGGAAGGCCTGACCTCTAACCTCTAACCCTGACCCCTGTGTCCTGGGGAAGGCCTGACCTCTAACCTCTAACCCTGACCCCTGTGTCCTGGGGAAGGCCTGACCTCTAACCCTGACCCCTGTGTCCTGGGGAAGGCCTGACCCCTAACCCTGACCCCTGTGTCCTGGGGAAGGCCTGACCTCTAACCTCTAACCCTGACCCCTGTGTCCTGGGGAAGGCCTGACCTCTAACCCTGTGTCCTGGGGAAGTCCTGACCCCTGTGTCCTGGGGAAGTCCTGACCCCTGTGTCCTGGGGAAGTCCTGACCCCTAACCCTGACCCCTGTGTCCTGGGGAAGTCCTGACCTCTAACCCTGACCCCTGACCCCTGTGTCCTGGGGAAGTCCTGACCTCTAACCTCTAACCCTGACCCCTGCATCCTGGGGAAGGCCTGACCTCTAACCCTGACCCCTGTGTCCTGGGGAAGGCCTGACCTCTAACCTCTAACCCTGACCCCTGTGTCCTGGGGAAGTCCTGACCTCTAACCCTGACCCCTGTGTCCTGGGGAAGGCCTGACCTCTAACCCTGACCCCTGGGGAAGGCCTGACCTCTAACCCTGACCCCTGGGGAAGGCCTGACCTCTAACCCTGACCCCTGGGGAAGGCCTGACCTCTAACCCTGACCCCTGGGTCCTGGGGAAGGCCTGACCTCTAACCCTGACCTCTAACCCTGACCCCTGTGTCCTGGGGAAGGCCTGACCTCTAACCTCTAACCCTGACCCCTGTGTCCTGGGGAAGGCCTGACCTCTAACCCTGACCCCTGGGGAAGGCCTGACCTCTAACCCTGACCCCTGGGGAAGGCCTGACCTCTAACCCTGACCCCTGGGGAAGGCCTGACCTCTAACCCTGACCCCTGTGTCCTGGGGAAGGCCTGACCTCTAACCCTGACCCCTGGGGAAGTCCTGACCTCTAACCCTGACCCCTGGGGAAGGCCTGACCTCTAACCTCTAACCCTGACCCCTGTGTCCTGGGGAAGTCCTGACCTCTAACCCTGACCCCTGTGTCCTGTGGAAGTCCTGACCTCTAACCTCTAACCCTGACCCCTGTGTCCTGGGGAAGGCCTGACCCCTAACCCTGACCCCTGTGTCCTGGGGAAGGCCTGACCTCTAACCCTGACCCCTGTGTCCTGGGGAAGTCCTGACCTCTAACCCTGACCCCTGTGTCCTGGGGAAGGCCTGACCTCTAACCTCTAACCCTGACCCCTGTGTCCTGGGGAAGTCCTGACCCCTAACCCTGACCCCTGTGTCCTGGGGAAGGCCTGACCTCTAACCTCTAACCCTGACCCCTGTGTCCTGGGGAAGGCCTGACCTCTAACCTCTAACCCTGACCCCTGTGTCCTGGGGAAGTCCTGACCCCTAACCCTGACCCCTGTGTCCTGGGGAAGGCCTGACCTCTAACCCTGACCCCTGTGTCCTGGGGAAGGCCTGACCCCTAACCCTGACCCCTGGGGAAGGCCTGACCTCTAACCCTGACCCCTGTGTCCTGGGGAAGGCCTGACCTCTAACCCTGACCCCTGTGTCCTGGGGAAGGCCTGACCTCTAACCCTGACCCCTGTGTCCTGGGGAAGGCCTGACCTCTAACCCTGACCCCTGGGGAAGGCCTGACCTCTAACCCTGACCCCTGGGGAAGTCCTGAACTCTAACCCTGACCCCTGTGTCCTGGGGAAGTCCTGACCTCTAACCCTGACACCTGTGTCCTGGGGAAGTCCTGACCCCTGTGTCCTGGGGAAGGCCTGACCTCTAACCCTGACCCCTGGGGAAGTCCTGACCTCTAACCTCTAACCCTGACCCCTGTGTCCTGGGGAAGGCCTGACCCCTAACCCTGACCCCTGTGTCCTGGGGAAGGCCTGACCTCTAACCCTGACCCCTGTGTCCTGGGGAAGGCCTGACCTCTAACCCTGACCCCTGTGTCCTGGGGAAGTCCTGACCTCTAACCCTGACCCCTGTGTCCTGGGGAAGTCCTGACCTCTAACCCTGACCCCTGGGGAAGTCCTAACCTCTAACCCTGACCCCTGTGTCCTGGGGAAGGCCTGACCTCTAACCCTGACCCCTGTGTCCTGGGGAAGGCCTGACCTCTAACCCTGACCCCTGTGTCCTGGGGAAGTCCTGACCCCTGTGTCCTGGGGAAGGCCTGACCTCTAACCCTGACCCCTGTGTCCTGGGGAAGGCCTGACCTCTAACCCTGACCCCTGTGTCCTGTGGAAGGCCTGACCCCTAACCCTGACCCCTGACCCCTGTGTCCTGGGGAAGGCCTGACCCCTGTGTCCTGGGGAAGTCCTGACCCCTGTGTCCTGGGGAAGGCCTGACCTCTAACCCTGACCCCTGACCCCTATGTCCTGGGGAAGGCCTGACCCCTAACCCTGACCCCTGTGTCCTGGGGAAGGCCTGACCTCTAACCTCTAACCCTGACCCCTGTGTCCTGTGGAAGTCCTGACCCCTAACCCTGACCCCTGTGTCCTGGGGAAGTCCTGACCTCTAACCCTGACCCCTGTGTCCTGGGGAAGTCCTGACCCCTAACCCTGACCCCTGTGTCCTGGGGAAGGCCTGACCTCTAACCCTGACCCCTGTGTCCTGGGGAAGGCCTGACCTCTAACCCTGACCCTGTGTCCTGGGGAAGTCCTGACCCCTGTGTCCTGGGGAAGTCCTGACCTCTAACCCTGACCCCTGTGTCCTGGGGAAGTCCTGACCTCTAACCCTGACCCCTGACCCCTGGGGAAGTCCTGACCCCTGTGTCCTGGGGAAGTCCTGACCCCTGTGTCCTGGGGAAGTCCTGACCTCTAACCCTGACCCCTGTGTCCTGGGGAAGGCCTGACCTCTAACCTCTAACCCTGACCCCTGTGTCCTGGGGAAGTCCTGACCTCTAACCCTGACCCCTGTGTCCTGGGGAAGTCCTGACCTCTAACCCTGACCCCTGGGGAAGTCCTGACCTCTAACCCTGACCCCTGTGTCCTGTGGAAGTCCTGACCTCTAACCTCTAACCCTGACCCCTGTGTCCAGGGGAAGGCCTGACCTCTAACCCTGACCCCTGTGTCCTGGGGAAGTCCTGACCCCTGTGTCCTGGGGAAGTCCTGACCTCTAACCCTGACCCCTGGGGAAGGACTGACCTCTAACCTCTAACCCTGACCCCTGTGTCCTGGGGAAGTCCTGACCCCTGTGTCCTGGGGAAGTCCTGACCTCTAACTTCTAACCCTGACCCCTGTGTCCTGGGGAAGTCCTGACCCCTAACCCTGACCCCTGTGTCCTGGGGAAGGCCTGACCTCTAACCCTGACCCCTGTGTCCTGGGGAAGGCCTGACCCCTAACCCTGACCCCTGTGTCCTGGGGAAGTCCTGACCTCTAACCCTGACCCCTGTGTGCTGGGGAAGGCCTGACCTCTAACCTCTAACCCTGACCCCTGTGTCCTGGGGAAGTCCTGACCTCTAACCCTGACCCCTGTGTCCTGTGGAAGTCCTGACCTCTAACCTCTAACCCTGACCCCTGTGTCCTGGGGAAGTCCTGACCTCTAACCCTGACCCCTGTGTCCTGGGGAAGTCCTGACCTCTAACCCTGACCCCTGTGTCCTGGGGAAGGCCTGACCCCTAACCCTGACCCCTGTGTCCTGGGGAAGTCCTGACCCCTGTGTCCTGGGCAAGGCCTGACCTCTAACCTCTAACCCTGACCCCTGTGTCCTGGGGAAGTCCTGACCCCTAACCCTGACCCCTGTGTCCTGGGGAAGGCCTGACCCCTAACCCTGACCCCTGACCCCTGTGTCCTGTGGAAGTCCTGACCTCTAACCCTGACCCCTGACCCCTGTGTCCTGGGGAAGTCCTGACCTCTAACCCTGACCCCTGTGTCCTGGGGAAGGCCTGACCCCTAACCCTGACCCCTGTGTCCTGGGGAAGTCCTGACCCCTAACCCTGACCCCTGTGTCCTGGGGAAGGCCTGACCCCTAACCCTGACCCCTGACCCCTGTGTCCTGGGGAAGGCCTGACCTCTAACCTCTAACCCTGACCCCTGACCCCTGACCCCTGTGTCCTCGGGAAGTCCTGACCCCTGTGTCCTGGGGAAGGCCTGACCTCTAACCCTGACCCCTGACCCCTGTGTCCTGGGGAAGGCCTGACCTCTAACCTCTAACCCTGACCCCTGTGTCCTGGGGAAGTCCTGACCTCTAACCCTGACCCCTGTGTCCTGGGGAAGTCCTGACCCCTAACCCTGACCCCTGTGTCCTGGGGATTCCTGACCTCTAACCTCTAACCCTGACCCCTGTGTCCTGGGGAAGGCCTGACCTCTAACCCTGACCCCTGTGTCCTGGGGAAGGCCTGACCCCTAACCCTGACCCCTGTGTCCTGGGGAAGGCCTGACCTCTAACCTCTAACCCTGACCCCTGTGTCCTGGGGAAGGCCTGACCTCTAACCCTGACCCCTGTGTCCTGGGGAAGGCCTGACCTCTAACCTCTAACCCTGACCCCTGTGTCCTGGGGAAGTCCTGACCTCTAACCCTGACCCCTGACCCCTGTGTCCTGGGGAAGGCCTGACCTCTAACCTCTAACCCTGACCCCTGTGTCCTGGGGAAGTCCTGACCTCTAACCCTGACCCCTGTGTCCTGGGGAAGGCCTGACCCCTAACCCTGACCCCTGTGTCCTGGGGAAGGCCTGACCCCTGTGTCCTGGGGAAGGCCTGACCTCTAACCCTGACCCCTGTGTCCTGGGGAAGTCCTGACCCCTGTGTCCTGGGGAAGGCCTGACCTCTAACCTCTAACCCTGACCCCTGTGTCCTGGGGAAGGCCTGACCTCTAACCCCTAACCCTGACGCCTGTGAACTGGGGAAGGCCTGACCCCTAACCCTGACCCCTGTGTCCTGGGGAAGGCCTGACCTCTAACCTCTAACCCTGACCCCTGTGTCCTGGGGAAGGCCTGACCCTAACCCTGACCCCTGTGTCCTGGGGAAGGCCTGACCCCCTAACCCTGACCCCTGTGTCCTGGGGAAGGCCTGACCTCTAACCTCTAACCCTGACCCCTGTGTCCTGGGGAAGGCCTGACCCCTAACCCTGACCCCTGTGTCCTGGGGAAGTCCTGACCCCTGTGTCCTGGGGAAGTCCTGACCTCTAACCCTGACCCCTGTGTCCTGGGGAAGTCCTGACCTCTAACCCTGACCCCTGAACCCTGGGGAAGTCCTGACCCCTGTGTCCTGGGGAAGTCCTGACCCCTGTGTCCTGGGGAAGTCCTGACCTCTAACCCTGACCCCTGTGTCCTGGGGAAGTCCTGACCTCTAACCCTGACCCCTGTGTGCTGGGGAAGGCCTGACCTCTAACCTCTAACCCTGACCCCTGTGTCCTGTGGAAGTCCTGACCTCTAACCTCTAACCCTGACCCCTGTGTCCTGGGGAAGTCCTGACCTCTAACCCTGACCCCTGTGTCCTGGGGAAGTCCTGACCTCTAACCCTGACCCCTGTGTCCTGGGGAAGGCCTGACCCCTAACCCTGACCCCTGTGTCCTGGGGAAGTCCTGACCCCTGTGTCCTGGGCAAGGCCTGACCTCTAACCTCTAACCCTGACCCCTGTGTCCTGGGGAAGTCCTGACCCTAACCCTGACCCCTGTTTCCTGGGGAAGGCCTGACCCCTAACCCTGACCCCTGACCCCTGTGTCCTGTGGAAGTCCTGACCTCTAACCCTGACCCCTGACCCCTGTGTCCTGGGGAAGTCCTGACCTCTAACCCTGACCCCTGTGTCCTGGGGAAGGCCTGACCCCTAACCCTGACCCCTGTGTCCTGGGGAAGTCCTGACCCCTAACCCTGACCCCTGTGTCCTGGGGAAGGCCTGACCCCTAACCCTGACCCCCTGACCCCTGTGTCCTGGGGAAGGCCTGACCTCTAACCTCTAACCCTGACCCCCTGACCCCTGACCCCTGTGTCCTCGGGAAGTCCTGACCCCTGTGTCCTGGGGAAGGCCTGACCTCTAACCCTGACCCCTGACCCCTGTGTCCTGGGGAAGGCCTGACCTCTAACCTCTAACCCTGACCCCTGTGTCCTGGGGAAGTCCTGACCTCTAACCCTGACCCCTGTGTCCTGGGGAAGTCCTGACCCCTAACCCTGACCCCTGTGTCCTGGGGAAGGCCTGACCTCTAACCTCTAACCCTGACCCCTGTGTCCTGGGAAGGCCTGACCTCTAACCCTGACCCCTGTGTCCTGGGGAAGGCCTGACCCCTAACCCTGACCCCTGTGTCCTGGGGAAGGCCTGACCTCTAACCTCTAACCCTGACCCCTGTGTCCTGGGGAAGGCCTGACCTCTAACCCTGACCCCTGTGTCCTGGGGAAGGCCTGACCTCTAACCTCTAACCCTGACCCCTGTGTCCTGGGGAAGTCCTGACCTCTAACCCTGACCCCTGACCCCTGTGTCCTGGGGAAGGCCTGACCTCTAACCTCTAACCCTGACCCCTGTGTCCTGGGGAAGTCCTGACCTCTAACCCTGACCCCTGTGTCCTGGGGAAGGCCTGACCCCTAACCCTGACCCCTGTGTCCTGGGGAAGGCCTGACCCCTGTGTCCTGGGGAAGGCCTGACCTCTAACCCTGACCCCTGTGTCCTGGGAAGTCCTGACCCCTGTGTCCTGGGGAAGGCCTGACCTCTAACCTCTAACCCTGACCCCTGTGTCCTGGGGAAGGCCTGACCTCTAACCCCTAACCCTGACCCCTGTGTCCTGGGGAAGGCCTGACCCCTAACCCTGACCCCTGTGTCCTGGGGAAGGCCTGACCTCTAACCTCTAACCCTGACCCCTGTGTCCTGGGGAAGGCCTGACCCCTAACCCTGACCCCTGTGTCCTGGGGAAGGCCTGACCCCTAACCCTGACCCCTGTGTCCTGGGGAAGGCCTGACCTCTAACCTCTAACCCTGACCCCTGTGTCCTGGGGAAGGCCTGACCCCTAACCCTGACCCCTGTGTCCTGGGGAAGTCCTGACCCCTGTGTCCTGGGGAAGTCCTGACCTCTAACCCTGACCCCTGTGTCCTGGGGAAGTCCTGACCTCTAACCCTGACCCCTGAACCCTGGGGAAGTCCTGACCCCTGTGTCCTGGGGAAGTCCTGACCCCTGTGTCCTGGGGAAGTCCTGACCTCTAACCCTGACCCCTGTGTCCTGGGGAAGGCCTGACCTCTAACCTCTAACCCTGACCCCTGTGTCCTGGGGAAGTCCTGACCTCTAACCCTGACCCCTGTGTCCTGGGGAAGTCCTGACCTCTAACCCTGACCCCTGTGTCCTGTGGAAGTCCTGACCTCTAACCTCTAACCCTGACCCCTGTGTCCAGGGGAAGGCCTGACCTCTAACCCTGACCCCTGTGTCCTGGGGAAGGCCTGACCCCTAACCCTGACCCCTGTGTCCTGGGGAAGGCCTGACCCCTAACCCTGACCCCTGTGTCCTGGGGAAGGCCTGACCTCTAACCTCTAACCCTGACCCCTGTGTCCTGGGGAAGGCCTGACCCCTAACCCTGACCCCTGTGTCCTGGGGAAGGCCATGTACATCTTTGGAGGGTACGAGCAGCTGGTATTAGTGCTGAGCAATTAACCAACATTTAGGTTATTTTTCATTTTTTTAAACAACTAATTGACTGACATCAGTTCAATTATTTGAATTCCATTATTTACGTTGAAGAACTACTAAAATAGTGATTTCGTCAGACAGCATAGGCAGCTGCTCTATAGAGATGAGATGATGACTTGGAATGAAATAATAAAGTCATCAAATAAAACAAATATTTTATTAATGTCAATAAATAATGGTTAATAAGTGATAAGCAGTAATGGGCAGTCACTACCATCATGGGACTTAATTAATAGTTGTATTATGTGTTACACCATCCAACCCACATAGTGCATTTAATGTCAATTATTTATTTGTTTACCGAAAACATCATTATTTTCTTATAATCGAACCGAAACTGAACCGACCTCAAATCAGTAATCACTCAACACTAGCTAGTAAGATTACTAACTGAATCATAGATGTATTCTCTCTGCACAGTATGGCAGTGAACGAGCTACCAACCTCCTCTGGATTATGTTACCATGACATTCTCCAGTCCTCTGTTCTCTGTTCCAGGCTGACTGCTTCTCCAATGACATCCACAAGCTGGACACCACAACCATGGCCTGGTCACTAGTCAACGCAAGGGTCAGTTACCTTTCAGTTTGAGTCATTTATTAGATGCTCTTATCCAGAACGACTTACAGTGGTGAGTGCATACATTTTTGTACTGGTCCCCCGTGGGAATTGAACCCACAACCCTGGCGTTTCAAGTGCCATGCTCTACCAACTGAGCTACACGGGACCCTCTGTCCCCTAACCTCTAACCCCAACCCACCGCTATGGCCTGCTTGCTAATCAATACAAGAGTGAGTAGAGAGGCCCCCATTTTAATAGGAGACCCCCATGTTATACGTGGCTTACTCTGCACAACAGCATACACACACGGCTCAGAGATGATCCATCATATTTTCTTTTGCTACATCCAAGAGTGTCAGATTTCACTTCCTTGGCATTACTAGTCCAGTCCAGTGCAGTGGTCTTATTGAGCAGACATAACAGAGACTTGGAGACAGCCAAGCACTAAAAACCTGGGAGAGAAGAGGATTATACACAGTACAAAACGTTAGGAACACCTTCCTAATATTGAGTTGCACCCCTTTAGCCCTCAGAACAGCCTCAATTCGTCGGAGCATGGACTCTACAAGGTGTCGAAAGCGTTCCACAGGGATGCTTAGTTTTCACCCTCCTACCCTGTAGTGTTTTAGTTTTCACCCTCCTACCCTGTAGTGTTTTAGTTTTCACCCTCCTACCCTGTAGTGTTTTAGTTTTCACCCTGACCCTACCCTGTAGTGTTTTAGTTTTCACCCTGATCCTACCCTGTAGTGTTTTAGTTTTCACCCTGACCCTACCCTGTAGTGTTTTAGTTTTCACTCTGACCCTACCCTGTAGTGTTTTAGTTTTCACCCTCCTACCCTGTGGTGTTTTAGTTTTCACCCTGACCCTACCCTGTAGTGTTTTAGTTTTCACCCTCCTACCCTGTAGTGTTTTAGTTTTCACCCTGACCCTACCCTGTAGTGTTTTAGTTTTCACCCTGACCCTACCCTGTAGTGTTTTAGTTTTCACCCTCCTACCCTGTAGTGTTTTAGTTTTCACCCTCCTACCCTGTAGTGTTTTAGTTTTCACCCTGACCCTACCCTGTAGTGTTTTAGTTTTCACCCTGACCCTACCCTGTAGTGTTTTAGTTTTCACCCTCCTACCCTGTAGTGTTTTAGTTTTCACCCTCCTACCCTGTAGTGTTTTAGTTTTCACCCTCCTACCCTGTAGTGTTTTAGTTTTCACCCTCCTACCCTGTAGTGTTTTAGTTTTCACCCTGACCCTACCCTGTAGTGTTTTAGTTTTCACCCTCCTACCCTGTAGTGTTTTAGTTTTCACCCTCCTACCCTGTAGTGTTTTAGTTTTCACCCGACCCTACCCTGTAGTGTTTTAGTTTTCTCCCTGACCCTACCCTGTAGTGTTTTAGTTTTCACCCTGACCCTACCCTGTAGTGTTTTAGTTTTCACCCTCCTACCCTGTAGTGTTTTAGTTTTCACCCTGACCCTACCCTGTAGTGTTTTAGTTTTCACCCTGCCTACCCTGTAGTGTTTTAGTTTTCACCCTGACCCTACCCTGTAGTGTTTTAGTTTTCACCCTGACCCTACCCTGTAGTGTTTTAGTTTTCACCCTCCTACCCTGTAGTGTTTTAGTTTTCACCCTCCTACCCTGTAGTGTTTTAGTTTTCACCCTGACCCTACCCTGTAGTGTTTTAGTTTTCACCCTCCTACCCTGTAGTGTTGTAGTTTTCACCCTGACCCTACCCTGTAGTGTTTTAGTTTTCACCCTGCCCTACCCTGTAGTGTTTTAGTTTTCACCCTCCTACCCTGTAGTGTTTTAGTTTTCACCCTGACCCTACCCTGTAGTGTTTTAGTTTTCACCCTCCTACCCTGTAGTGTTTTAGTTTTCACCCTGACCCTACCCTGTAGTGTTTTAGTTTTCACCCTCCTACCCTGTAGTGTTTTAGTTTTCACCCTGACCCTACCCTGTAGTGTTTTAGTTTTCACCCTCCTACCCTGTAGTGTTTTAGTTTTCACCCTGCCCCTACCCTGTAGTGTTTTAGTTTTCACTCTGACCCTACCCTGTAGTGTTTTAGTTTTCACCCTGACCCTACCCTGTAGTGTTTTAGTTTTCACTCTGACCCTACCCTGTAGTGTTTTAGTTTTCACCCTGACCCTACCCTGTAGTGTTTTAGTTTTCACCCTGACCCTACCCTGTAGTGTTTTAGTTTTCACCCTCCTACCCTGTAGTGTTTTAGTTTTCACCCTCCTACCCTGTAGTGTTTTAGTTTTCACCCTCCTACCCTGTAGTGTTTTAGTTTTCACCCTCCTACCCTGTAGTGTTTTAGTTTTCACCCTGACCCTACCCTGTAGTGTTTTAGTTTTCACCTGACCCTACCCTGTAGTGTTTTAGTTTTCACCCTGACCCTACCCTGTAGTGTTTTAGTTTTCACCCTGACCCTACCCTGTAGTGTTTTAGTTTTCACCCTCCTACCCTGTAGTGTTTTAGTTTTCACCCTCCTACCCTGTAGTGTTTTAGTTTTCACCCTGACCCTACCCTGTAGTGTTTTAGTTTTCACCCTGACCCTACCCTGTAGTGTTTTAGTTTTCACCCTCCTACCCTGTAGTGTTTTAGTTTTCACCCTCCTACCCTGTAGTGTTTTAGTTTTCACCCTGACCCTACCCTGTAGTGTTTTAGTTTTCACCCTCCTACCCTGTAGTGTTTTAGTTTTCACCCTGACCCTACCCTGTAGTGTTTTAGTTTTCACCCTGACCCTACCCTGTAGTGTTTTAGTTTTCACCCTGACCCTACCCTGTAGTGTTTTAGTTTTCACCCTCCTACCCTGTAGTGTTTTAGTTTTCACCCTCCTACCCTGTAGTGTTTTAGTTTTCACCCTCCTACCCTGTAGTGTTTTAGTTTTCACCCTGACCCTACCCTGTAGTGTTTTAGTTTTCACCCTGACCCTACCCTGTAGTGTTTTAGTTTTCACCCTGACCCTACCCTGTAGTGTTTTAGTTTTCACCCTCCTACCCTGTAGTGTTTTAGTTTTCACCCTACCCTACCCTGTAGTGTTTTAGTTTTTCACCCTACCTACCCTGTAGTGTTTTAGTTTTCACCCTGACCCTACCCTGTAGTGTTTTAGTTTTCACCCTGACCCTACCCTGTAGTGTTTTAGTTTTCACCCTCCTACCCTGTAGTGTTTTAGTTTTCACCCTGACCCTACCCTGTAGTGTTTTAGTTTTCACCCTCCTACCCTGTAGTGTTTTAGTTTTCACCCTGACCCTACCCTGTAGTGTTTTAGTTTTCACCCTCCTACCCTGTAGTGTTTTAGTTTTCACCCTGACCCTACCCTGTAGTGTTTTAGTTTTCACCCTCCTACCCTGTAGTGTTTTAGTTTTCACCCTGACCCTACCCTGTAGTGTTTTAGTTTTCACCCTCCTACCCTGTAGTGTTTTAGTTTTCACCCTGACCCTACCCTGTAGTGTTTTAGTTTTCACCCTCCTACCCTGTAGTGTTTTAGTTTTCACCCTGACCCTACCCTGTAGTGTTTTAGTTTTCACCCTGACCCTACCCTGTAGTGTTTTAGTTTTCACCCTGACCCTACCCTGTAGTGTTTTAGTTTTCACTCTGACCCTACCCTGTAGTGTTTTAGTTTTCACCCTGACCCTACCCTGTAGTGTTTTAGTTTTCACCCTGACCCTACCCTGTAGTGTTTTAGTTTTCACCCTGACCCTACCCTGTAGTGTTTTAGTTTTCACCCTCCTACCCTGTAGTGTTTTAGTTTTCACCCTCCTACCCTGTAGTGTTTTAGTTTTCACCCTGACCCTACCCTGTAGTGTTTTAGTTTTCACCCTGACCCTACCCTGTAGTGTTTTAGTTTTCACCCTGACCCTACCCTGTAGTGTTTTAGTTTTCACCCTGACCCTACCCTGTAGTGTTTTAGTTTTCACCCTCCTACCCTGTAGTGTTTTAGTTTTCACCCTCCTACCCTGTAGTGTTTTAGTTTTCACCCTGACCCTACCCTGTAGTGTTTTAGTTTTCACCCTGACCCTACCCTGTAGTGTTTTAGTTTTCACCCTCCTACCCTGTAGTGTTTTAGTTTTCACCCTCCTACCCTGTAGTGTTTTAGTTTTCACCCTGACCCTACCCTGTAGTGTTTTAGTTTTCACCCTCCTACCCTGTAGTGTTTTAGTTTTCACCCTGACCCTACCCTGTAGTGTTTTAGTTTTCACCCTGACCCTACCCTGTAGTGTTTTAGTTTTCACCCTGACCCTACCCTGTAGTGTTTTAGTTTTCACCCTCCTACCCTGTAGTGTTTTAGTTTTCACCCTCCTACCCTGTAGTGTTTTAGTTTTCACCCTCCTACCCTGTAGTGTTTTAGTTTTCACCCTGACCCTACCCTGTAGTGTTTTAGTTTTCACCCTGACCCTACCCTGTAGTGTTTTAGTTTTCACCCTGACCCTACCCTGTAGTGTTTTAGTTTTCACCCTCCTACCCTGTAGTGTTTTAGTTTTCACCCTCCTACCCTGTAGTGTTTTAGTTTTCACCCTCCTACCCTGTAGTGTTTTAGTTTTCACCCTGACCCTACCCTGTAGTGTTTTAGTTTTCACCCTGACCCTACCCTGTAGTGTTTTAGTTTTCACCCTGACCCTACCCTGTAGTGTTTTAGTTTTCACCCTCCTACCCTGTAGTGTTTTAGTTTTTCACCCTCCTACCCTGTAGTGTTTTAGTTTTCACCCTGACCCTACCCTGTAGTGTTTTAGTTTTCACCCTGACCCTACCCTGTAGTGTTTTAGTTTTCACCCTGACCCTACCCTGTAGTGTTTTAGTTTTCACCCTGACCCTACCCTGTAGTGTTTTAGTTTTCACCCTCCTACCCTGTAGTGTTTTAGTTTTCACCCTCCTACCCTGTAGTGTTTTAGTTTTCACCTGACCCTACCCTGTAGTGTTTTAGTTTTCACCCTCCTACCCTGTAGTGTTTTAGTTTTCACCCTGACCCTACCCTGTAGTGTTTTAGTTTTCACCCTGACCCTACCCTGTAGTGTTTTAGTTTTCACCCTGACCCTACCCTGTAGTGTTTTAGTTTTCACCCTGACCCTACCCTGTAGTGTTTTAGTTTTCACCCTCCTACCCTGTAGTGTTTTAGTTTTCACCCTCCTACCCTGTAGTGTTTTAGTTTTCACCCTCCTACCCTGTAGTGTTTTAGTTTTCACCCTCCTACCCTGTAGTGTTTTAGTTTTCACCCTGACCCTACCCTGTAGTGTTTTAGTTTTCACCCTGACCCTACCCTGTAGTGTTTTAGTTTTCACCCTGACCCTACCCTGTAGTGTTTTAGTTTTCACCCTGACCCTACCCTGTAGTGTTTTAGTTTTCACCCTCCTACCCTGTAGTGTTTTAGTTTTCACCCTGACCCTACCCTGTAGTGTTTTAGTTTTCACCCTCCCTACCCCTGTAGTGTTTTAGTTTTCACCCTGTAGTGTTTTAGTTTTCACCCTCCTACCCTGTAGTGTTTTAGTTTTCACCTGGACCTACCTACCCTGTAGTGTTTTAGTTTTCACCCTGACCTACCCTGTAGTGTTTTAGTTTTCACCCTCCTACCCTGTAGTGTTTTAGTTTTCACCCTCCTACCCTGTAGTGTTTTAGTTTTCACCCTCCTACCCTGTAGTGTTTTAGTTTTCACCCTGACCCTACCCTGTAGTGTTTTAGTTTTCACCCTGCCTACCCTGTAGTGTTTTAGTTTTCACCCTCCTACCCTGTAGTGTTTTAGTTTTCACCCCGACCCTACCCTGTAGTGTTTTAGTTTTCACCCTGACCCTACCCTGTAGTGTTTTAGTTTTCACCCTGACCTACCCTGTAGTGTTTTAGTTTTCACCCTCCTACCCTGTAGTGTTTTAGTTTTCACCCTGACCCTACCCTGTAGTGTTTTAGTTTTCACCCTTCTACCCTGTAGTGTTTTAGTTTTCACCCTGACCCTACCCTGTAGTGTTTTAGTTTTCACCCTGACCCTACCCTGTAGTGTTTTAGTTTTCACCCTGACCCTACCCTGTAGTGTTTTAGTTTTCACCCTCCTACCCTGTAGTGTTTTAGTTTTCACCCTCCTACCCTGTAGTGTTTTAGTTTTCACTCCTGACCCTACCCTGTAGTGTTTTAGTTTTCACCCTCCTACCCTGTAGTGTTGTAGTTTTCACCCTGACCCTACCCTGTAGTGTTTTAGTTTTCACCCTGCCCCTACCCTGTAGTGTTTTAGTTTTCACCCTCCTACCCTGTAGTGTTTTAGTTTTCACCCTGACCCTACCCTGTAGTGTTTTAGTTTTCACCCTCCTACCCTGTAGTGTTTTAGTTTTCACCCTGACCCTACCCTGTAGTGTTTTAGTTTTCACCCTCCTACCCTGTAGTGTTTTAGTTTTCACCCTGACCCTACCCTGTAGTGTTTTAGTTTTCACCCTCCTACCCTGTAGTGTTTTAGTTTTCACCCTGCCCCTACCCTGTAGTGTTTTAGTTTTCACCCTGCCTACCCTGTAGTGTTTTAGTTTTCACCCTGACCCTACCCTGTAGTGTTTTAGTTTTCACTCTGACCTACCCTGTAGTGTTTTAGTTTTCACCCTGACCCTACCCTGTAGTGTTTTAGTTTTCACTCTGACCCTACCCTGTAGTGTTTTAGTTTTCACCCTGACCCTACCCTGTAGTGTTTTAGTTTTCACCCTGACCCTACCCTGTAGTGTTTTAGTTTTCACCTCCTACCCTGTAGTGTTTTAGTTTTCACCCTCCTACCCTGTAGTGTTTTAGTTTTCACCCTCCTACCCTGTAGTGTTTTAGTTTTCACCCTCCTACCCTGTAGTGTTTTAGTTTTCACCCTGACCCTACCCTGTAGTGTTTTAGTTTTCACCCTGACCCTACCCTGTAGTGTTTTAGTTTTCACCCTGACCCTACCCTGTAGTGTTTTAGTTTTCACCCTGACCCCTACCCTGTAGTGTTTTAGTTTTCACCCTCCTACCCTGTAGTGTTTTAGTTTTCACCCTCCTACCCTGTAGTGTTTTAGTTTTCACCCTGACCCTACCCTGTAGTGTTTTAGTTTTCACCCTGACCCTACCCCTGTAGTGTTTTAGTTTTCACCCTCCTACCCTGTAGTGTTTTAGTTTTCACCCTGACCCTACCCTGTAGTGTTTTAGTTTTCACCCTCCTACCCTGTAGTGTTTTAGTTTTCACCCTGACCCTACCCTGTAGTGTTTTAGTTTTCACCCTGACCCTACCCTGTAGTGTTTTAGTTTTCACCCTGACCCTACCCTGTAGTGTTTTAGTTTTCACCCTCCTACCCTGTAGTGTTTTAGTTTTCACCCTCCTACCCTGTAGTGTTTTAGTTTTCACCCTCCTACCCTGTAGTGTTTTAGTTTTCACCCTGACCCTACCCTGTAGTGTTTTAGTTTTCACCCTGACCCTACCCTGTAGTGTTTTAGTTTTCACCCTGACCCTACCCTGTAGTGTTTTAGTTTTCACCCTCCTACCCTGTAGTGTTTTAGTTTTCACCCTCCTACCCTGTAGTGTTTTAGTTTTCACCCTCTTACCCTGTAGTGTTTTAGTTTTCACCCTGACCCTACCCTGTAGTGTTTTAGTTTTCACCCTGACCCTACCCTGTAGTGTTTTAGTTTTCACCCTGACCCTACCCTGTAGTGTTTTAGTTTTCACCCTCCTACCCTGTAGTGTTTTAGTTTTCACCCTCCTACCCTGTAGTGTTTTAGTTTTCACCTGCCCTACCCTGTAGTGTTTTAGTTTTCACCCTGACCCTACCCTGTAGTGTTTTAGTTTTCACCCTGACCCTACCCTGTAGTGTTTTAGTTTTCACCCTGACCCTACCCTGTAGTGTTTTAGTTTTCACCCTGACCCTACCCTGTAGTGTTTTAGTTTTCACCCTGACCCTACCCTGTAGTGTTTTAGTTTTCACCCTCCTACCCTGTAGTGTTTTAGTTTTCACCCTGACCCTACCCTGTAGTGTTTTAGTTTTCACCCTCCTACCCTGTAGTGTTTTAGTTTTCACCCTGACCCTACCCTGTAGTGTTTTAGTTTTCACCCTGACCCTACCCTGTAGTGTTTTAGTTTTCACCCTCCTACCCTGTAGTGTTTTAGTTTTCACCCTCCTACCCTGTAGTGTTTTAGTTTTCACCCTCCTACCCTGTAGTGTTTTAGTTTTCACCCTGACCCTACCCTGTAGTGTTTTAGTTTTCACCCTGACCCCTACCCTGTAGTGTTTTAGTTTTCACCCTCCTACCCTGTAGTGTTTTAGTTTTCACCCTCCTACCCTGTAGTGTTTTAGTTTTCACCCTGACCCTACCCTGTAGTGTTTTAGTTTTCACCCTCCTACCCTGTAGTGTTTTAGTTTTCACCCTGACCCTACCCTGTAGTGTTTTAGTTTTCACCCTGACCCTACCCTGTAGTGTTTTAGTTTTCACCCTGACCCTACCCTGTAGTGTTTTAGTTTTCACCCTGACCCTACCCTGTAGTGTTTTAGTTTTCACCCTCCTACCCTGTAGTGTTTTAGTTTTCACCCTCCTACCCTGTAGTGTTTTAGTTTTCACCCTGACCCTACCCTGTAGTGTTTTAGTTTTCACCCTCCTACCCTGTAGTGTTTTAGTTTTCACCCTGACCCTACCCTGTAGTGTTTTAGTTTTCACCCTGACCCTACCCTGTAGTGTTTTAGTTTTCACCCTGACCCTACCCTGTAGTGTTTTAGTTTTCACCCTGACCCTACCCTGTAGTGTTTTAGTTTTCACCCTCCTACCCTGTAGTGTTTTAGTTTTCACCCTCCTACCCTGTAGTGTTTTAGTTTTCACCCTCCTACCCTGTAGTGTTTTAGTTTTCACCCTCCTACCCTGTAGTGTTTTAGTTTTCACCCTGACCCTACCCTGTAGTGTTTTAGTTTTCACCCTGACCCTACCCTGTAGTGTTTTAGTTTTCACCCTGACCCTACCCTGTAGTGTTTTAGTTTTCACCCTCCTACCCTGTAGTGTTTTAGTTTTCACCCTGACCCTACCCTGTAGTGTTTTAGTTTTCACCCTGACCCTACCCTGTAGTGTTTTAGTTTTCACCCTGACCCTACCCTGTAGTGTTTTAGTTTTCACCCTGACCCTACCCTGTAGTGTTTTAGTTTTCACCCTGACCCTACCCTGTAGTGTTTTAGTTTTCACCCTGACCCTACCCTGTAGTGTTTTAGTTTTCACCCTGACCCTACCCTGTAGTGTTTTAGTTTTCACCCTCCTACCCTGTAGTGTTTTAGTTTTCACCCTCCTACCCTGTAGTGTTTTAGTTTTCACCCTCCTACCCTGTAGTGTTTTAGTTTTCACCCTCCTACCCTGTAGTGTTTTAGTTTTCACCCTGACCCTACCCTGTAGTGTTTTAGTTTTCACCCTGACCCTACCCTGTAGTGTTTTAGTTTTCACCCTGACCCTACCCTGTAGTGTTTTAGTTTTCACCCTGACCCTACCCTGTAGTGTTTTAGTTTTCACCCTCCTACCCTGTAGTGTTTTAGTTTTCACCCTGACCCTACCCTGTAGTGTTTTAGTTTTCACCCTGACCCTACCCTGTAGTGTTTTAGTTTTCACCCTGACCCTACCCTGTAGTGTTTTAGTTTTCACCCTCCTACCCTGTAGTGTTTTAGTTTTCACCCTGACCCTACCCTGTAGTGTTTTAGTTTTCACCCTGACCCTACCCTGTAGTGTTTTAGTTTTCACCCTCCTACCCTGTAGTGTTTTAGTTTTCACCCTCCTACCCTGTAGTGTTTTAGTTTTCACCCTCCTACCCTGTAGTGTTTTAGTTTTCACCCTCCTACCCTGTAGTGTTTTAGTTTTCACCCTGACCCTACCCTGTAGTGTTTTAGTTTTCACCCTCCTACCCTGTAGTGTTTTAGTTTTCACCCTCCTACCCTGTAGTGTTTTAGTTTTCACCCCGACCCTACCCTGTAGTGTTTTAGTTTTCACCCTGACCCTACCCTGTAGTGTTTTAGTTTTCACCCTGACCCTACCCTGTAGTGTTTTAGTTTTCACCTCCTACCCTGTAGTGTTTTAGTTTTCACCCTGCCCTACCCTGTAGTGTTTTAGTTTTCACCCTCCTACCCTGTAGTGTTTTAGTTTTCACCCTGACCCTACCCTGTAGTGTTTTAGTTTTCACCCTGACCCTACCCTGTAGTGTTTTAGTTTTCACCCTGACCCTACCCTGTAGTGTTTTAGTTTTCACCCTCCTACCCTGTAGTGTTTTAGTTTTCACCCTCCTACCCTGTAGTGTTTTAGTTTTCACCCTGACCCTACCCTGTAGTGTTTTAGTTTTCACCCTCCTACCCTGTAGTGTTGTAGTTTTCACCCTGACCCTACCCTGTAGTGTTTTAGTTTTCACCCTGACCCTACCCTGTAGTGTTTTAGTTTTCACCCTCCTACCCTGTAGTGTTTTAGTTTTCACCCTGACCCTACCCTGTAGTGTTTTAGTTTTCACCCTCCTACCCTGTAGTGTTTTAGTTTTCACCCTGACCCTACCCTGTAGTGTTTTAGTTTTCACCCTCCTACCCTGTAGTGTTTTAGTTTTCACCCTGACCCTACCCTGTAGTGTTTTAGTTTTCACCCTCCTACCCTGTAGTGTTTTAGTTTTCACCCTGCCCCTACCCTGTAGTGTTTTAGTTTTCACCCTCCTACCCTGTAGTGTTTTAGTTTTCACCCTGACCCTACCCTGTAGTGTTTTAGTTTTCACTCTGACCCTACCCTGTAGTGTTTTAGTTTTCACCCTGACCCTACCCTGTAGTGTTTTAGTTTTCACTCTGACCCTACCCTGTAGTGTTTTAGTTTTCACCCTGACCCTACCCTGTAGTGTTTTAGTTTTCACCCTGACCCTACCCTGTAGTGTTTTAGTTTTCACCCTCCTACCCTGTAGTGTTTTAGTTTTCACCCTCCTACCCTGTAGTGTTTTAGTTTTCACCCTCCTACCCTGTAGTGTTTTAGTTTTCACCCTCCTACCCTGTAGTGTTTTAGTTTTCACCCTGACCCTACCCTGTAGTGTTTTAGTTTTCACCCTGACCCTACCCTGTAGTGTTTTAGTTTTCACCCTGACCCTACCCTGTAGTGTTTTAGTTTTCACCCTGACCCTACCCTGTAGTGTTTTAGTTTTCACCCCTCCTACCCTGTAGTGTTTTAGTTTTCACCCTCCTACCCTGTAGTGTTTTAGTTTTCACCCTGACCCTACCCTGTAGTGTTTTAGTTTTCACCCTGACCCTACCCTGTAGTGTTTTAGTTTTCACCCTCCTACCCTGTAGTGTTTTAGTTTTCACCCTCCTACCCTGTAGTGTTTTAGTTTTCACCCTGACCCTACCCCTGTAGTGTTTTAGTTTTCACCCTCCTACCCTGTAGTGTTTTAGTTTTCACCCTGACCCTACCCTGTAGTGTTTTAGTTTTCACCCTGACCCTACCCTGTAGTGTTTTAGTTTTCACCCTGACCCTACCCTGTAGTGTTTTAGTTTTCACCCTCCTACCCTGTAGTGTTTTAGTTTTCACCCTCCTACCCTGTAGTGTTTTAGTTTTCACCCTGACCCTACCCTGTAGTGTTTTAGTTTTCACTCTGACCCTACCCTGTAGTGTTTTAGTTTTCACCCTGACCCTACCCTGTAGTGTTTTAGTTTTCACTCTGACCCTACCCTGTAGTGTTTTAGTTTTCACCCTGACCCTACCCTGTAGTGTTTTAGTTTTCACCCTGACCCTACCCTGTAGTGTTTTAGTTTTCACCCTCCTACCCTGTAGTGTTTTAGTTTTCACCCTCCTACCCTGTAGTGTTTTAGTTTTCACCCTCCTACCCTGTAGTGTTTTAGTTTTCACCCTCCTACCCTGTAGTGTTTTAGTTTTCACCCTGACCCTACCCTGTAGTGTTTTAGTTTTCACCCTGACCCTACCCTGTAGTGTTTTAGTTTTCACCCTGACCCTACCCTGTAGTGTTTTAGTTTTCACCCTGACCCTACCCTGTAGTGTTTTAGTTTTCACCCTCCTACCCTGTAGTGTTTTAGTTTTCACCCTCCTACCCTGTAGTGTTTTAGTTTTCACCCTGACCCTACCCTGTAGTGTTTTAGTTTTCACCCTGACCCTACCCTGTAGTGTTTTAGTTTTCACCCTCCTACCCTGTAGTGTTTTAGTTTTCACCCTCCTACCCTGTAGTGTTTTAGTTTTCACCCTGACCCTACCCTGTAGTGTTTTAGTTTTCACCCTCCTACCCTGTAGTGTTTTAGTTTTCACCCTGACCCTACCCTGTAGTGTTTTAGTTTTCACCCTGACCCTACCCTGTAGTGTTTTAGTTTTCACCCTGACCCTACCCTGTAGTGTTTTAGTTTTCACCCTCCTACCCTGTAGTGTTTTAGTTTTCACCCTTCCTACCCTGTAGTGTTTTAGTTTTCACCCTCCTACCCTGTAGTGTTTTAGTTTTCACCCTGACCCTACCCTGTAGTGTTTTAGTTTTCACCCTGACCCTACCCTGTAGTGTTTTAGTTTTCACCCTGACCCTACCCTGTAGTGTTTTAGTTTTCACCCTCCTACCCTGTAGTGTTTTAGTTTTCACCCTCCTACCCTGTAGTGTTTTAGTTTTCACCCTCCTACCCTGTAGTGTTTTAGTTTTCACCCTGACCCTACCCTGTAGTGTTTTAGTTTTCACCCTGACCCTACCCTGTAGTGTTTTAGTTTTCACCCTGACCCTACCCTGTAGTGTTTTAGTTTTCACCCTCCTACCCTGTAGTGTTTTAGTTTTCACCTTCCTACCCTGTAGTGTTTTAGTTTTCACCCTGACCCTACCCTGTAGTGTTTTAGTTTTCACCCTGACCCTACCCTGTAGTGTTTTAGTTTTCACCCTCCTACCCTGTAGTGTTTTAGTTTTCACCCTCCTACCCTGTAGTGTTTTAGTTTTCACCCCTGACCCTACCCTGTAGTGTTTTAGTTTTCACCCTCCTACCCTGTAGTGTTTTAGTTTTCACCCTGACCCTACCCTGTAGTGTTTTAGTTTTCACCCTGACCCTACCCTGTAGTGTTTTAGTTTTCACCCTGACCCTACCCTGTAGTGTTTTAGTTTTCACCCTCCTACCCTGTAGTGTTTTAGTTTTCACCCTCCTACCCTGTAGTGTTTTAGTTTTCACCCTCCTACCCTGTAGTGTTTTAGTTTTCACCCTGACCCTACCCTGTAGTGTTTTAGTTTTCACCCTGACCCTACCCTGTAGTGTTTTAGTTTTCACCCTGACCCTACCCTGTAGTGTTTTAGTTTTCACCCTGACCCTACCCTGTAGTGTTTTAGTTTTCACCCTGACCCTACCCTGTAGTGTTTTAGTTTTCACCCTGACCCTACCCTGTAGTGTTTTAGTTTTCACCCTCCTACCCTGTAGTGTTTTAGTTTTCACCCTGACCCTACCCTGTAGTGTTTTAGTTTTCACCCTGACCCTACCCTGTAGGTTTTAGTTTTCACCCTCCTACCCTGTAGTGTTTTAGTTTTCACCCTGACCCTACCCTGTAGTGTTTTAGTTTTCACCCTGACCCTACCCTGTAGTGTTTTAGTTTTCACCCTTCTACCCTGTAGTGTTTTAGTTTTCACCCTGACCCTACCCTGTAGTGTTTTAGTTTTCACCCTGACCCTACCCTGTAGTGTTTTAGTTTTCACCCTGACCCTACCCTGTAGTGTTTTAGTTTTCACCCTCCTACCCTGTAGTGTTTTAGTTTTCACCCTCCTACCCTGTAGTGTTTTAGTTTTCACCCTGACCCTACCCTGTAGTGTTTTAGTTTTCACCCTCCTACCCTGTAGTGTTGTAGTTTTCACCCTGACCCTACCCTGTAGTGTTTTAGTTTTCACCCTGCCCCTACCCTGTAGTGTTTTAGTTTTCACCCTCCTACCCTGTAGTGTTTTAGTTTTCACCCTGACCCTACCCTGTAGTGTTTTAGTTTTCACCCTCCTACCCTGTAGTGTTTTAGTTTTCACCCTGACCCTACCCTGTAGTGTTTTAGTTTTCACCCTCCTACCCTGTAGTGTTTTAGTTTTCACCCTGACCCTACCCTGTAGTGTTTTAGTTTTCACCCTCCTACCCTGTAGTGTTTTAGTTTTCACCCTGCCCCTACCCTGTAGTGTTTTAGTTTTCACCCTCCTACCCTGTAGTGTTTTAGTTTTCACCCTGACCCTACCCTGTAGTGTTTTAGTTTTCACTCTGACCCTACCCTGTAGTGTTTTAGTTTTCACCCTGACCCTACCCTGTAGTGTTTTAGTTTTCACTCTGACCCTACCCTGTAGTGTTTTAGTTTTCACCCTGACCCTACCCTGTAGTGTTTTAGTTTTCACCCTGACCCTACCCTGTAGTGTTTTAGTTTTCACCCTTCCTACCCTGTAGTGTTTTAGTTTTCACCCTCCTACCCTGTAGTGTTTTAGTTTTCACCCTCCTACCCTGTAGTGTTTTAGTTTTCACCCTGACCCTACCCTGTAGTGTTTTAGTTTTCACCCTGACCCTACCCTGTAGTGTTTTAGTTTTCACCCTGACCCTACCCTGTAGTGTTTTAGTTTTCACCCTCCTACCCTGTAGTGTTTTAGTTTTCACCCTCCTACCCTGTAGTGTTTTAGTTTTCACCCTGACCCTACCCTGTAGTGTTTTAGTTTTCACCCTGACCCTACCCTGTAGTGTTTTAGTTTTCACCCTCCTACCCTGTAGTGTTTTAGTTTTCACCCTCCTACCCTGTAGTGTTTTAGTTTTCACCCTGACCCTACCCTGTAGTGTTTTAGTTTTCACCCTCCCTACCCTGTAGTGTTTTAGTTTTCACCCTGACCCCTACCCTGTAGTGTTTTAGTTTTCACCCTGACCCTACCCTGTAGTGTTTTAGTTTTCACCCTGACCCTACCCTGTAGTGTTTTAGTTTTCACCCTCCTACCCTGTAGTGTTTTAGTTTTCACCCTCCTACCCTGTAGTGTTTTAGTTTTCACCCTGACCCTACCCTGTAGTGTTTTAGTTTTCACCCTGACCCTACCCTGTAGTGTTTTAGTTTTCACCCTGCCCCTACCCTGTAGTGTTTTAGTTTTCACCCTCCTACCCTGTAGTGTTTTAGTTTTCACCCTCCTACCCTGTAGTGTTTTAGTTTTCACCCTCCTACCCTGTAGTGTTTTAGTTTTCACCCTGACCCTACCCTGTAGTGTTTTAGTTTTCACCCTGACCCTACCCTGTAGTGTTTTAGTTTTCACCCTGACCCTACCCTGTAGTGTTTTAGTTTTCACCCTCCTACCCTGTAGTGTTTTAGTTTTCACCCCTCCTACCCTGTAGTGTTTTAGTTTTCACCCTGACCCTACCCTGTAGTGTTTTAGTTTTCACCCCTGACCCTACCCTGTAGTGTTTTAGTTTTCACCCTCCTACCCTGTAGTGTTTTAGTTTTCACCCTCCTACCCTGTAGTGTTTTAGTTTTCACCCTGACCCTACCCTGTAGTGTTTTTAGTTTTCACCCTCCTACCCTGTAGTGTTTTAGTTTTCACCCTGACCCTACCCTGTAGTGTTTTAGTTTTCACCCTGACCCTACCCTGTAGTGTTTTAGTTTTCACCCTGACCCTACCCTGTAGTGTTTTAGTTTTCACCCTCCTACCCTGTAGTGTTTTAGTTTTCACCCTCCTACCCTGTAGTGTTTTAGTTTTCACCCTCCTACCCTGTAGTGTTTTAGTTTTCACCCTGACCCTACCCTGTAGTGTTTTAGTTTTCACCCTGACCCTACCCTGTAGTGTTTTAGTTTTCACCCTGACCCTACCCTGTAGTGTTTTAGTTTTCACCCTGACCCTACCCTGTAGTGTTTTAGTTTTCACCCTGACCCTACCCTGTAGTGTTTTAGTTTTCACCCTGACCCTACCCTGTAGTGTTTTAGTTTTCACCCTCCTACCCTGTAGTGTTTTAGTTTTCACCCTGACCCTACCCTGTAGTGTTTTAGTTTTCACCCTGACCCTACCCTGTAGGTTTTAGTTTTCACCCTCCTACCCTGTAGTGTTTTAGTTTTCACCCTGACCCTACCCTGTAGTGTTTTAGTTTTCACCCTGACCCTACCCTGTAGTGTTTTAGTTTTCACCCTGACCCTACCCTGTAGTGTTTTAGTTTTCACCCTGACCCTACCCTGTAGTGTTTTAGTTTTCACCCTGACCCTACCCTGTAGTGTTTTAGTTTTCACCCTGACCCTACCCTGTAGTGTTTTAGTTTTCACCCTGACCCTACCCTGTAGTGTTTTAGTTTTCACCCTCCTACCCTGTAGTGTTTTAGTTTTCACCCTGACCCTACCCTGTAGTGTTTTAGTTTTCACCCTCCTACCCTGTAGTGTTTTAGTTTTCACCCTGCCCCTACCCTGTAGTGTTTTAGTTTTCACCCTGACCCTACCCTGTAGTGTTTTAGTTTTCACCCTCCTACCCTGTAGTGTTTTAGTTTTCACCCTGACCCTACCCTGTAGTGTTTTAGTTTTCACCCTGACCCTACCCTGTAGTGTTTTAGTTTTCACCCTCCTACCCTGTAGTGTTTTAGTTTTCACCCTGACCCTACCCTGTAGTGTTTTAGTTTTCACCCTGACCCTACCCTGTAGTGTTTTAGTTTTCACCCTCCTACCCTGTAGTGTTTTAGTTTTCACCCTCCTACCCTGTAGTGTTTTAGTTTTCACCCTCCTACCCTGTAGTGTTTTAGTTTTCACCCTGACCCTACCCTGTAGTGTTTTAGTTTTCACCCTCCTACCCTGTAGTGTTTTAGTTTTCACCCCGACCCTACCCTGTAGTGTTTTAGTTTTCACCCTGACCCTACCTTGTAGTGTTTTAGTTTTCACCCTGACCCTACCCTGTAGTGTTTTAGTTTTCACCCTGACCCTACCCTGTAGTGTTTTAGTTTTCACCCTGACCCTACCCTGTAGTGTTTTAGTTTTCACCCTGACCCTACCCTGTAGTGTTTTAGTTTTCACCCTGACCCTACCCTGTAGTGTTTTAGTTTTCACCCTGCCCCTACCCTGTAGTGTTTTAGTTTTCACCCTCCTACCCTGTAGTGTTTTAGTTTTCACCCTCCTACCCTGTAGTGTTTTAGTTTTCACCCTCCTACCCTGTAGTGTTTTAGTTTTCACCCTGACCCTACCCTGTAGTGTTTTAGTTTTCACCCTCCTACCCTGTAGTGTTTTAGTTTTCACCCCGACCCTACCCTGTAGTGTTTTAGTTTTCACCCTGACCCTACCCTGTAGTGTTTTAGTTTTCACCCTGACCCTACCCTGTAGTGTTTTAGTTTTCACCCTGACCCTACCCTGTAGTGTTTTAGTTTTCACCCTGACCCTACCCTGTAGTGTTTTAGTTTTCACCCTGACCCTACCCTGTAGTGTTTTAGTTTTCACCCTGACCCTACCCTGTAGTGTTTTAGTTTTCACCCTGACCCTACCCTGTAGTGTTTTAGTTTTCACCCTCCTACCCTGTAGTGTTTTAGTTTTCACCCTCCTACCCTGTAGTGTTTTAGTTTTCACCCTGACCCTACCCTGTAGTGTTTTAGTTTTCACCCTCCTACCCTGTAGTGTTTTAGTTTTCACCCTGACCCTACCCTGTAGTGTTTTAGTTTTCACCCTGACCCTACCCTGTAGTGTTTTAGTTTTCACCCTGACCCTACCCTGTAGTGTTTTAGTTTTCACCCTGACCCTACCCCTGTAGTGTTTTAGTTTTCACCCTGACCCTACCCTGTAGTGTTTTAGTTTTCACCCTCCTACCCTGTAGTGTTTTAGTTTTCACCCTCCTACCCTGTAGTGTTTTAGTTTTCACTCTGACCCTACCCTGTAGTGTTTTAGTTTTCAACCTGACCCTACCCTGTAGTGTTTTAGTTTTCACCCTTCTCAGGTGTGCATGCTCAGCCCCCTCCTGTACTCCCTGTTCACCCACGACTGCGTGGCCAAGCACGACTCCAACACCATCATTTGTATTGTATTTGCCAAGGCAGCAGCTGCTCTTCCTGGGGTTTATTATGGATCCCCATTAGTTCCTGCCAAGGCAGCAGCTACTCTTCCTGGGGTTTATTATGGATCCCCATTAGTTCCTGCCAAGGCAGCAGCTACTCTTCCTGGGGTTTATTATGGATCCCCATTAGTTCCTGCCAAGGCAGCAGCTACTCTTCCTGGGGTTTATTATGGATCCCCATTAGTTCCTGCCAAGGCATCAGCTGCTCTTCCTGGGGTTTATTATGGATCCCCATTAGTTCCTGCCAAGGCAGCAGCTACTCTTCCTGGGGTTTATTATGGATCCCCATTAGTTCCTGCCAAGGCAGCAGCTACTCTTCCTGGGGTTTATTATGGATCCCCATTAGTTCCTGCCAAGGCAGCAGCTGCTCTTCCTGGGGTTTATTATGGATCCCCATTAGTTCCTGCCAAGGCAGCAGCTACTCTTCCTGGGGGTTTATTATGGATCCCCATTAGTTCCTGCCAAGGCAGCAGCTACTCTTCCTGGGGTTTATTATGGATCCCCATTAGTTCCTGCCAAGGCAGCAGCTACTCTTCCTGGGGTTTATTATGGATCCCCATTAGTTCCTGCCAAGGCAGCAGCTACTCTTCCTGGGGTTTATTATGGATCCCCATTAGTTCCTGCCAAGGCAGCAGCTACTCTTCCTGGGGTTTATTATGGATCCCCTATAGTTCCTGCCAAGGCAGCAGCTACTCTTCCTGGGGTTTATTATGGATCCCCATTAGTTCCTGCTAAGGCAGCAGCTACTCTTCCTGGGGTTTATTATGGATCCCCATTAGTTCCTGCCAAGGCAGCAGCTACTCTTCCTGGGGTCAAAACATATTAAAGCACTTACATTACATATAAAACAAAATATAAAACAGTACATCATATAACATTATTACACCACTACATATCTACAATACAAAATGTTTAATACCACCATACAACAATATCACAATGTGTGCGCATGCATGTGTCTATACCCTTGTGTGTGTCTCTTCACAGTCCCCGTTGTACCATAAGGTGTATTTTACCTGTTTTTTAAATCTGATTCTACTACTTGTATCAGTTACTTGATGTAGAATAGAGTTCCATGTAGTCATGGCTCTATGTAGTACTGTGCGCCTCCCATAGTCTGTTCTGGACTTGGGGACTGTGAAGAGACCTCTGGTGGCATGTCTTGTGGGGTATGCATGGGTGTCTGAGCTGTGTGCTAGTATTTTAAACAGACAGCTCGGTACATTCAGCTTGTCAACACCTCTTACAAAAACAAGCAGTGATGAAGTCAATCTCTCCTCCACTCTGAGCCAGGAGAGACTGACATGCATGTCATTAATGTTAGCTCTCCGTGTACTTTTAAGGGCCAGCCGTGCTGCCCTGTTCTGAGCCAACTGCAATTTTCCCAAGTCCCTCTTTGTGGCACCTGACCACACTACTGAACAGTAGTCCAGGTGCAACAAAACTAGGGCCTGTAGGACCTGCCTTGTTGATAGTGCTGTTAAGAAGGTAGAGCAGCGCTTTATTATGGACAGACTTCTCCCCATCTTAGCTACTGTTGTATCGATATGCTTTGACCATGACAGTTTACAATCCAGGGTTACTCCAAGCAGTTCAGTCACCTCAACTTGCTCAATTTCCACATTATTCATTACGAGATTTAGTTGAGGTTTAGGGTTTAGTGAATGATTTGTCCCAAATACAATGCTTTTAGTTTTGTAAATATTTAGGACTAACTTATTCCTTGCTACCCATTCTGAAACTAACTGCAGCTCTTTGTTAAGTGTTGCAGTCATTTCAGTTGCTGTGGTAGCTGATGTGTATAGTGTTGAGTCATCCGCATACATAGACACTCTGGCTTTACTCAAAGCCAGTGGCATGTCGTTAGTAAAGATGGAAAAAAGCAAGGTGCCTAGACAGCTGCCCTGGGGAATGCCTGATTCTACCTGGATTATGTTTGAGAGGCTTCCATTAAAGAACACCCTCTGTGTTCTGTTAGACAAGTAACTCTTCATCCACATTATAGCAGGGGGTGTAAAGCCATAACACAAACGTTTTTCCAGCAGCAGACTATGATCGATAATGTCAAAAGCTGCACTAAAATCTAACAAAACAGCCCCCACAGTCATTTTATCATCATTTTCTCTCAGCCAATCATCAGTCATTTGTGTAAGTGCTGTGCTCGTTGAGTGTCCTTCCATATAAGTGTGCTGAAAGTCTGTTGTCAGTTTGTTTACTGTGAAATAGCATTGTATCTAGTCAAAAACGTTTTTTTACCAGAAGTTTACTAAGGGTTGGTAACAGGCTAATTGGTCGGCTATTTGAGCCAGTAAAGGGGGCTTTACTATTCTTAGGTAGCGGAATGACTTTTGCTTCCCTCCAGGCCTGAGGGCACACACTTTCTAGTAGGCTTAAATTGTAGATGTGGCAAATGGGAGTGGCAATATCGTCCGCTATTATCCTCAGTAATTTTCCATCCAAGTTGTCAGACCCCGGTGGCTTGTCATTGTTGATAGACAACAATAATTGTTTCACCTCTTCCACACTGACTTTAAGGAATTCAAAAGTACAATTCTTGTCTTTCATAATTTGGTCAGATATACTTGGATGTGTGTTGTCAGCGTTTGTTGCTGGTATGTCATGCCTAAGTTTGCTAATCTTGCCAATTAAAAAGGCATTAAAGTAGTTGGCAACATCAGTGGGTTTTGTGATGAATGAGCCATCTGATTCAATGAATGATGGAGCTGAGTTTGCCTTATTGCCCAACATTTCATTTAAGGTGCTCCAAAGCTTTTTACTATCATTCTTTATACACTGCTCAAAAAAATTAAGGGAACACTAAAATAAAACATCCTAGATCTGAATGAATGAAATAATCTTATTAAATACTTTTTTATTTACATAGTTGAATGTGCTGACAACAAAATCACACAAAAATGATCAATGGAAATCAAATGTATCAACCCATGGAGGTCTGGAATTAATCAAAATTAAAGTGGAAAACCACACTACAGGCTGATCCAACTTTGATGTAATGTCCTTAAAACAAGTCAAAATGAGGCTCAGTAGTGTGTGTGGCCTCCAAGTGCCTGTATGACCTCCCTACAACGCCTGGGCATGCTCCTGATGAGGTGGCGGATGGTCTCCTGAGGGATCTCCTCCCAGACCTGGACTAAAGCATCTGCCAACTCCTGGACAGTCTGTGGTGCAACGTGGCGTTGGTGGATGGAGCGAGACATGATGTCCCAGATGTGCTCAATTGGATTCAGGTCTGGGGAACGGGCGGGCCAGTCCATAGCATCAATGCCTTCCTCTTGCAGGAACTGCTGACACACTCCAGCCGCATGAGGTCTAGCATTGTCTTGCATTAGGAGGAACCCAGGGCCAACCACACCAGCATATGGTCTCACAAGGGGTCTGAGGATCTCATCTCGGTACCTAATGGCAGTCAGGCTACCTCTGGCGAGCACATGGAGGGCTGTGCGGCCCCCAAAGAAATGCCACCCCACACCATGACTGACCCACCGCCAAACCGGTCATGCTGGAGGATGTTGCAGGCAGCAGAACGTTCTCCACGGCGTCTCCAGACTCTGTCACGTCTGTCACATGTGCTCAGTGTGAACCTGCTTTCATCTGTGAAGAGCACAGGGCACCAGTGGCGAATTTGCCAATCTTGGTGTTCTCTGGCAAATGCCAAACGTCCTGCACAGTGTTGGGCTGTAAGCACAACCCCCACCTGTGGACGTCGGGCCCTCATACCACCCTCATGGAGTCTGTTTCTGACCGTTTGAGCAGACACATGCACATTTGTGGCCTGCTGGAGGTCATTTTGCAGGGCTCTGGCTGTGCTCCTCCTGCTCCTCCTTGCACAAAGGCGGAGGTAGCGGTCCTGCTGCTGGGTTGTTGCCCTCCTACGGCCTCCTCCACGTCTCCTGATGTACTGGCGTGCCTCCTGGTAGCGCCTCCATGCTCTGGACACTACGCTGACAGACACAGCAAACCTTCTTGCCACAGCTCGCATTGATGTGCCATCTTGGATGAGCTGCACTACCTGAGCCACTTGTGTGGGTTGTAGACTCCGTCTCATGCTACCACTAGAGTGAAAGCACCGCCAGCATTCAAAAGTGACCAAAACATCAGCCAGGAAGCATAGGAACTGAGAAGTGGTCTGTGGTCACCACCTGCAAAACCAGTCCTTTATTGGGGGTGTCTTGCTAATTGCCTATAATTTCCACCTGTTGTCTATCCCATTTGCACAACAGCATGTGAAATTTATTGTCAATCAGTGTTGCTTCCTAAGTGGACAGTTTGATTTCACAGAAGTGTGATTGGCTTGGAGTTACATTGTGTTGTTTAAGTGTTCCCTTTATTTTTTTGAGCAGTGTATCATTTGTTTTTGTTTCATAGTATAGTTTCTTCTTCAGTTTAGTCACATGATTTCTCAATTTGCAGTACGTTTGCCAATCCGTTGTGCAGCCAGACTTATTTGCCATACCTTTTGCCTCATCCCTCTCAACCATACCATTTTTCAATTCCTCATCAATCCACAGGGATTTAACAGTTTTTACAGTCATTTTCTTAATGGGTGCATGCTTATTACTAACTGGAATAAGAAATTTCATAAATGTGTCAAGTGCATTGTCTGGTTGCTCCTCATTACACACCACAGACCAACAATTATTATTCACATCAACAACATAGGAATCACTACAAAACTTATTGTATGACCTCTTATACACAATATTAGGCCCAGCCTTTGGAACTTTGGTTTTCCTAGATATGGCTACTATATTGTGATCACTACATCTGATGGATCTGGATACTGCTTTCAAACAAATTTCTGCAGCATTAGTAAAGATATGATCAATACATGTTGATGATTTCATTCCTGTGCTGTTTGTAACTACCCTGGTAGGTTGACTGACAACCTGAACCAGGTTGCAGGCACTGGTTACAGTTTGACGCTTTCTCTTGAGTGGGAAGCCTGATGAAAGCCAGTCAATATTTAAATCACCCAGAAAATATACTTCTCTGTTGATATCACATAATTTACATTATCAAGCATTTCACACATGTTATCCAGATACTGACTGTTAGCACTTGGTGGTCTATAGCAGCTTCCCACCAGAATGGGCTTTAGGTGAGGCAGATGAACCTGTATTACTTCAACAGTATTTAACAAGAGATATTCTCTAAGCTTTACAGGAATGTGGTTCTGAATATAGACCGCAACACCGCCCCCATTGGCATTTCTGTCTTTTCGGTAGATGCTATAACCATGTATTGCTACCACAGTATCATCAAAGGTATTATCTAAGTGAGTTTCAGAGATAGATATGAATGTCATCTGTTACTAGCAGATTGTTTTTAATGCTTTACTGGGAAGCGTATCAGAAGTAGACTTGCTCATGTTATTTATATTGGAGCTGATAGTGCAGGGTGAGCTGCAGACAGTGGACTTCCTACCAGGGCACACTGCCTTAGTGTTAACAGTATTACTCTGGTTCATAGGCTCATGATTACTGCATACAATAGCTGTAGGATCAACAGAGGTATTCAGGGCAGTTAGAGGGACATAAATTAGGTTATTTACATTGTGTCTTCCAACGGATAATGTACATTTGCTGCCCGAAATTATGACAACTCAATGACACAATGGTAGGGATTAAATGAGCTGGACTTGGGTCATTGATAAGTCATTGTCTCAACGCTGATAGTGGACTTCCTACTAGGGCACACCGCCTCAGTGCTAAGAGTATAACTCTGGTTCATAGGCTCATGATTACTGCATACAATAGCTGTAGGATCAACAGAGGTATTCAGGGCAATTAGGGGGACATAAATTAAGTTACTTATATTGTCTGCCAACGCCCCTAGGACAATGTACATTTGATGCAATTTTATGACGGCTCATTGTCACAATGGTAGGGATTAACTGAGCTGGTCTTGTGTCATTGATAAGTCATTGTTTCAACACAGCCTTGAAATGCGTGGACAGAGTCCAGCAGCCAAAATGATTTGGATGGACTCCGTCATTCCTGTAGAGTATCTTCTGTTTCCAGAAGGTGTCAAAGTTATCTATAAAAGTGATTCCAACAGAGCTACAGTAATCTTTATTGATCGATAACAATAATTTTTCCACCTCTCCCACACATTGTTTTCAGACTGTTGTTATACATTGGCTTCAGCTATTTTGTAGTATTCCAGTAGTACATGCCTCCATCCACCACTAAGGCTAATCTTGGTTTTACAAAATATCAACTTTTTCAAATAGAGTTTATCTAGGAATGTTTAACTATGTACTGGGTTTAGAGAGGATGCTCCAGGGCCTGTTGGGATATTATCAGAAGGTAACAGGGACAAGGAAACCAAGGAAACCAGGGAAACCAGGGAAACCAGGGAAAAGCTCTGGAAGCAGTAGTTAGGCTCATGTCAGTCTCCTTTTGTCCCTGGCTGGAATGTAGCCAGTTCATTAATGAGCTTGTTCATCTGTTTCAATAATCAGTTGGACACGAGATATTTATGTTCAGTTTAGTCTGTTAATAAATAACAGCAGGGACCTCAGCATGTTGGTCAGTAACAAAAAGCTGAACAAGAGACCTCGGTTTATTGTTTTTGTAAAGCTGAGTGTTTCCTTATACATTTCGTTTTTTATATACTTTTATTTTATTTTGGATCCTGCGGCTCTGTTGTGCTCAGCTGCTGTGAGCGCTGCTGTCTGTCCTGGGATCCTGACAGATCCTGCTTCATAGGGGGAGAGACATGGAAGCCCAGAGCTGCTGTCTGTCCTGGGATCCTACCAGATCTGGTGGAAGTGTCACCGCTTTGTCGGCTCTCCACAGCCGACTGGCCTGTGCTCAGCAGGGATCCATCCCTGAAGGGGTCTCCCCCTTCCCTGGAAAATGGAGCTGTTCTCGACCCAACCAACAAGCCATGGAGAAACGTCACTCGCCATGGAAGTCGAAGAAAGCGCCCTCTGGCAACGGGGGCCTCCTTAGAGATGTTAAGCCCGGACCTGACACAGACCAGAAACGGCTTTGCCGCCCTGGATCCAGAGGTTCTGGCGCCTTCTTCCTTAGGGCTTCCGATTTGAGATTGGATCCGGAGGTACCTGCGTCTTCGTCCTCTGTTCTGTCTCCCTCTCCGGTGGCTTCTACCTCGGGTTCAGATCCTCAGAGCTCCCACCCTCATCAGACCGTGAGGCTGACTGAGACACCGGCCCATTCAGCATCACCATCAGATCCTCAGAGCTCCCACCCCCATCAGACCGTGAGGCTGACTGAGACACCGGCCCATTCAGCATCACCATCAGATCCTCAGAGCTCCCACCCCCATCAGACCGTGAGGCTGCCTGAGAGACTGGCCCATTCAGCATCACCATCAGATCCTCAGAGCTCCCACCCCCATCAGACCGTGAGGCTGCCTGAGAGTCCGGCCCATTCAACATCACCAGCTGTCATCATCGGCATCTCTATTGTGAGAAACATCTCGGTTCCCAATGCAAAAACCCTGTGCTACCCAGGAGCACGAGGACAGGACATCACAAGGCTGCTTCCGATGCTGTCCATGTGGGGTCAAACGACATCAGGAGGGCTAGCTCGGAATATCTGAAAATGGATTTTGAAGAACTGATTTTAGCATTAAAAGACTCCAAAAAGCGGCCAATCATTTCAGGTCCAGTACCATCGTTGGGCCGTGGGTGAGAAAGATTCAGCAGGCTACTGGCATTACACACCTGGCTAAAATATTACTGTAGCTCTGCTGGAATCACTTCTATAGATGACTTTGACACCTTCTGGAAACAGAAGATACTCTACAGGAATGACGGAGTCCATCCAAATCATTTTGGCTCCTGGACTCTGTCCACGCATTTCAAGGCTGCGTTGAAACAATTACTTATCAATGACACAAGACCAGCTCAGTTAATCCCTACCATTGTGACAATGAGCCGTCATAAAATTGCATCAAATGTACATTGTCCTAGGGGCGTTGGCAGACAATATAAGTAACTTAATTTATGTCCCCCTAATTGCCCTGAATACCTCTGTTGATCCTACAGCTATTGTATGCAGTAATCATGAGCCTATGAACCAGATTTATACTGTTAGCACTAAGGCGGTGTGCCCTAGTAGGAAGTCCATTGTGTACAAATACATGTCTTCATTTGGTGTGGCAGTGCACCTGTGTTTGAAATCTCTCCCCACTAGAGGGCACTGTTCACCTTCGGGTTACTATCTGGCTTAAACAGATGTCTATCTCTCCCCACTAGAGGGCACTGTTCACCTTTGGGTTACTATCTGGCTTAAACAGATGTCTATCTCTCCCCACTAGAGGGCACTGTTCACCTTTGGGTTACTATCTGGCTTAAACAGATGTCTATCTCTCCCCACTAGAGGGCACTGTTCACCTTTGGGTTACTATCTGGCTTAAACAGATGTCTATCTCTCCCACTAGAGGGCACTGTTCACCTTTGGGTTACTATCTGGCTTAAACAGATGTCTATCTCTCCCCACTAGAGGGCACTGTTCACCTTTGGGTTACTATCTGGCTTAAACAGATGTCTATCTCTCCCCACTAGAGGGCACTGTTCACCTTTGGGTTACTATCTGGCTTAAACAGATGTCTCTTAACTAACTTCACTCACTTTCACTTACTTGCTCATTTCTTTGTTTTCAGTCGTGTTATCTGCAGCATAATTGTTCTAGAATAGGCCTACCCTCACAGTTCTAGAATACCCTCCCAGCAAAAGCATTATTGCCTCTGTATCTTGGTAAAATAGACACTACCACTTTTTCTGATATGGAAATATGCAGTAGCATTGACTGTTAGTGTTGCCCACATTTTCATACATGTTGAACACTAGGTGGCACTATACACCTAATAATGGTACAATTGTTTCTGGACTATATACCACCCCATGAGTATTATACCATAGATTTCAATGTGATTGGAATATTTACAAAGATATTTGACCTTTGTGCACAGAAGGTTTCTGTCATGTATTTTGACATTTAAAATGAAAGGCTAATGCAATACTCTCTTTGTGCAGAGTAGCTGCAGCTCAGTTGGTAGAGCATGGCGCTTGCAACGGCAGGATTGTGGGTTCGATTCCCATGGGGGGCCAGTATGAAAAATGTATGCACTCACTAAGTCGCTCTGGATAAGAGCGTCTGCTAAATGACTAAAATGTAAATGTAAAATGTAACGTAAATGTCTCTTCCTCCTCTCTGTGGCCTGACAAGTGTCTGACCTGCATTTGTGTTTGCATCAGAAATGCAGTATGAATGTTAATACGGTTTCCAGTTGTATTAGTTATATGTACAGGATACACATGGTATACATCGTTCAACCAAATGCTTACTTGCAAGTGTTGTAGAAAATTGTATTTTTCCTCAGTCAAACACAAAGTACTTTCAGAGTTTTTGTAGAATTAAGATAGACTTTATTACAATCAATATAGCCGACGTGGTCTGCAGAGCATCTGACTTTCCACCTCTCAGCTCTCAGTTTATATAGTCATTTTACATATATTTTTGCTTAATCCCTCCCTCCCTGGTTCCTCCACCACTGTCTCCAGTTTTCACCTCTTGACCGCTCCGCCCACTTCCTTAACGGCGGTATCTGACTTCTCTCCCTTCTAGTTCCATGTCTGGAAACAATAGTGGTGGGACCAAGTCCTGTCATGCAGAAATAAGAGTCCTTCCCTGACTCCGTTCTGACCCCTTAATTGATTCCCAAACCTAACAATCGATACTTAAACATGGCAGGCCATAATCAATCTCTCAAACATATACAAGCCTCCTGTATCACTCCGTCTCAACGCCCGTCATGCTGTGATTAACCATGTTTAGTCTGAACTCTGTTCAACCCTGGCTCCGTTCCAGGACTATGCCTGAGGAGAGAGGCAAAGGGCAGCAGTCTGGTTTCAGTCACTGATAAGGCAGGACAGCCGTGGATTAGGGAGGAGCGAGGAATTAGACCCGAAGACAGGTCAGATGAAAAGAGAATCAACAGTCCTATTTCCCCCATATACCAGGCAGGGCAGTGACTACACCAGGGAGAGGAACCAATTACGTTCCTGCCTAGCAACAGAGATGTACCCATGTTTAACCCTGGCTCCGTGTTCGTCATGTTGTGATTAACTATGTTTATCTTATAGTCTACTGAGCCTGGAGAGATGTAACTATAGTCTACTGAATAATCCCCAGTTCCTTCTGGAGAATGGGAACATAAACGATGCTGAACAGAATTCTGGACTGAATGTTCTGGAATTAGATACATTGAAGGAAAACCAGACTGATGATTCTCTCCTCTCTCCAGGGTACTCCTGCCACCACCATCACCAACCCTCTCCCTCCCCCCCTCTCCCAACTCCTGTCTCCAGGGTACTCCTGCTACAATCATCACCAACCCTCTCCCTCTCCCCCCTCTCCCAACTCCTCTCTCCAGGGTACTCCTGCCACCACCATCACCAACCCTCTCCCTCTCCCCCCTCCTCTCTCCAGGGTACTCCTGCCACCATCATCACCAACCCTCTCCCTCTCCCCCCTCTCCCAACTCCTCTCTCCAGGGTACTCCTGCCACCACCATCACCAACCCTCTCCCTCTCCCCCCTCCTCTCTCCAGGGTACTCCTGCCACCATCATCACCAACCCTCTCCCTCTCCCCCCTCTCCCAACTCCTCTCTCCAGGGTACTCCTGCTACCATCATCACCAACCCTCTCCCTCTCCCCCCTCTCCCAACTCCTCTCTCCAGGGTACTCCTGCCACCACCATCACCAACCCTCTCCTCTCCCCTCCTCTCTCCAGGGTACTCCTGCCACCATCATCACCAACCCTCTCCCTCTCCCCCCTCTCCCAACTCCTCTCTCCAGGGTACTCCTGCCACCACCATCACCAACCGTCTCCCTCTCCCCGCTCTCCCAACTCCTCTCAGGGTACTTCTGCTACCACCATCACCAACCCTCTCCCTCTCCCCCCTCTCCCAACTCCTCTCTCCAGGGTACTCCTGCTACCATCATCACCAACCCTCTCCCTCTCACCACTAAATCTCCCCTCTCTCTCTTCTCCTCTCTAGGGTACTCCATCACCACTAAATATCTCTCCTCTCCTCTCTAGGGTACTCCATCACCACTAACTCTCTCCTCTCTCTCCTCTCCTCTCTAGGGTACTCCATCACCACTAACTCTCTCCTCTCTCTCCTCTCCTCTCTAGGGTACTCCATCACCACTAAATATCTCTCCTCTCCTCTCTAGGGTACTCCATCACCACTAACTCTCTCCTCTCTCTCCTCTCCTCTCTAGGGTACTCCATCACCACTAACTCTCTCCTCTCTCTCCTCTCCTCTCTAGGGTACTCCATCACCACTAAATCTCCCTCCTCTTCTCTCTAGGGTACTCCATCACCACTAAATCTCTCCTCTCTCTCCTCTCCTCTCTAGGATACTCCATCACCACTAAATCTTTCCTTTCTCTCCTCTTCTCTCTAGGGTACTCCATCACCACTAACTCTCTCCTCTCTCTCCTCTCTAGGGTACTCCATCACCACTAAATCTCTCCTCTCTCTCCTCTTCTCTCTAGGGTACTCCATCACCACTAAATCTCTCTCCTCTTCTCTCTAGGGTACTCCATCACCACTAAATCTCTCCTCTCTCTCCTCTCCTCTCTAGGGTACTCCATCACTACTAAATCTCTCCTTTCTCTCCTCTTCTCTCTAGGGTACTCCATCACCACTAACTCTCTCTCTCCTCTACTATCTAGGGTACTCCATCACCACTAAATATCTCCTCTCTCTCCTCTCCTCTCTAGGGTACTCCATCACCACTAAATCTCTCCTCTCCTCTCTAGGGTACTCCATTACCACTAACTCTCTCCTCTCTCTCCTCTCCTCTCTAGGGTACTCCATCACCACTAACTCTCTCCTCTCTCTCCACTCCTCTCTAGGGTACTCCATCACCACTAAATCTCTCCTTTCTCTCCTCTTCTCTCTAGGGTACTCCATCACCACTAAATATCTCTCCTCTCCTCTCGAGGGTACTCCATCACCACTAAATCTCTCCTCTCTCTCCTCTCCTCTCTAGGGTACTCCATCACCACTAACTCTCTCCTCTCTCTCCTCTCCTCTCTAGGGTACTCCATCACCACTAAATCTCTCCTTTCTCTCCTCTTCTCTCTAGGGTACTCCATCACCACTAAATCTCTCTCCTCTTCTCTCTAGGGTACTCCATCACCACTAAATCTCTCCTCTCTCTCCTCTCCTCTCTAGGGTACTCCATCACCACTAAATCTCTCATTTCTCTCCTCTTCTCTCTAGGGTACTCCATCACCACTAACACTCTCCTCTCTCTCCTCTCCTCTCTAGGGTACTCCATCACCACTAAATCTGTCCTCTCTCTCCTCTTCTCTCTAGGGTACTCCATCACCACTAAATCTCTCTCCTCTTCTCTCTAGGGTACTCCATCACCACTAAATCTCTCCTCTCTCTCCTCTCCTCTCTAGGGTACTCCATCACCACTAAATCTCTCCTCTCTCTCCTCTTCTCTCTAGGGTACTCCATCACCACTAAATCTCTCCTCTCTCCCCTCTCCTCTCTATGGTACTCCATCACCACTAACTCTCTCCTCTCTCTCCTCTTCTCTCTAGGGTACTCCATCACCACTAAATCTCTCCTCTCTCTCCTCTCCTCTCTAGGGTACTCCATCACCATTAACTATCTCCTCTCTCTCATCTCCTCTCTAGGGTATTCCATCACCACAAACTCTCTCCTCTCTCTCCTCTCCTCTCTAGGGTACTCCATCACCACTAAATCTCTCTCCTCTCCTCTCTAGGGTACTCCATCACCACTCAATCTCTCCTCTCTTTCCTCTCCTCTCTAGGGTACTCCATCACCACTAACTCTCTCCACTCTCTCCTCTTCTCTCTAGGGTACTCCATCACCACTAAATCTCTCCTCTCCTCTCCTCTCTAGGGTACTCCATCACCATTAACTCTCTCCTCTCTCTCATCTCCTCTCTAGGGTACTCCATCACCACTAACTCTCTCCTCTCTCTCCTCTCCTCTCTAGGGTACTCCATCACCACTAAATCTCTCTCCTCTCTCCTCTCCTCTCTAGGGTACTCCATCACCACTAAATCTCTCCTCTCTCCTCTCCTCTCTAGGGTACTCCAGCTCGTTGGAGGGACTTCCAATCTGCCACCATCATTGGCACTAAGATGTTTGTGTTTGGAGGCAGAGCAGATCGCTTCGGTCCGTTCCACTCTGATAATGAGATCTACTGCAACAAGATAAAGGTGTTTGATACAGAGACCAACAGCTGGCTGAACACTGCTACTGCACAGCTCCTACCGGAGGGACGACGTAGCCACTCTGCCTGTAAGAGACAGACAGACACACACACTGTACTGAAACACACCAACACATGTTACATTTTTCAACCTTTCAACATGTATTATAGTTTAATGGCAGAGTTGAAGGCTCTAAAGCACTCTCAGTTATGAACAGTGGCAGATAAAAGGCTCATGTCGATCCATTCATTATGCAAACATTTTCCCATCTTTCTTTTATGTAATTATGTTCAGTTGACTGCAGCTCTCTCCTCCGTTACCTTTTAGTCTCGCTGTCACATGGGGTGTGTTTATGTCTTTAGGGCCTGCTCCTGTTGGGGTGTGTTTATGTCTATAGGGCCTGCTCCTGTTGGGGTGTGTTAATGTCTATAGGGCCTGCTCCTGTTGGGGTGTGTTTATGTCTATAGGGCCTGCTCCTGTTGGGGTGTGTTTATGTGTATATAGGGCCTGCTCCTGTTGGGGTGTGTTTATGTCTATAGGGCCTGCTCCTGTTGGGGTGTGTTTATGTCTATAGGGCCTGCTCCTGTTGGGGTGTGTTTATGTCTTTAGGGCCTGCTCCTGTTGGGGTGTGTTTATGTCTATAGGGCCTGCTCCTGTTGGGGTGTGTTTATGTCTATAGGGCCTGCTCCTGTTGGGGTGTGTTTATGTCTATAGGGCCTGCTCCTGTTGGGGTGTGTTTATGTCTTTAGGGCCTGCTCCTGTTGGGGTGTGTTTATGTCTATAGGGCCTGCTCCTGTTGGGGTGTGTTTATGTCTATAGGGCCTGCTCCTGTTGGGGTGTGTTTATGTCTTTAGGGCCTGCTCCTGTTGGGGTGTGTTTATGTCTTTAGGGCCTGCTCCTGTTGGGGTGTGTTTATGTCTATAGGGCCTGCTCCTGTTGGGGTGTGTTTATGTCTGTAGGGCCTGCTCCTGTTGGGGTGTGTTTATGTCTTTAGGGCCTGCTCCTGTTGGGGTGTGTTTATGTCTATAGGGCCTGCTCCTGTTGGGGTGTGTTTATGTCTTTAGGGCCTGCTCCTGTTGGGGTGTGTTTATGTCTTTAGGGCCTGCTCCTGTTGGGGTGTGTTTATGTCTTTAGGGCCTGCTCCTGTTGGGGTGTGTTTATGTCTTTAGGGCCTGCTCCTGTTGGGGTGTGTTTATGTCTATAGGGCCTGCTCCTGTTGGATGTGTGTTTATGTCTATAGGGCCTGCTCCTGTTGGGGTGTGTTTATGTCTATAGGGCCTGCTCCTGTTGGGGTGTGTTTATGTCTATAGGGCCTGCTCCTGTTGGGGTGTGTTTATGTCTATAGGGCCTGCTCCTGTTGGGGGTGTGTTTATGTCTATAGGGCCTGCTCCTGTTGGGGTGTGTTTATGTCTATAGGGCCTGCTCCTGTTGGGGTGTGTTAATGTCTATAGGGCCTGCTCCTGTTGGGGTGTGTTTATGTCTTTAGGGCCTGCTCCTGTTGGGGTGTGTTTATGTCTATAGGGCCTGCTCCTGTTGGGGTGTGTTTATGTCTTTAGGGCCTGCTCCTGTTGGGGTGTGTTTATGTCTTTAGGGCCTGCTCCTGTTGGGGTGTGTTTATGTCTATAGGGCCTGCTCCTGTTGGGGTGTGTTTATGTCTATAGGGCCTGCTCCTGTTGGGGTGTGTTTATGTCTATAGGGCCTGCTCCTGTTGGGGTGTGTTTATGTCTTTAGGGCCTGCTCCTGTTGGGGTGTGTTTATGTCTATAGGGCCTGCTCCTGTTGGGGTGTGTTTATGTCTTTAGGGCCTGCTCCTGTTGGGGTGTGTTTATGTCTATAGGGCCTGCTCCTGTTGGGGTGTGTTTATGTCTTTAGGGCCTGCTCCTGTTGGGGTGTGTTTATGTCTATAGGGCCTGCTCCTGTTGGGGTGTGTTTATGTCTATAGGGCCTGCTCCTGTTGGGGTGTGTTTATGTCTATAGGGCCTGCTCCTGTTGGGGTGTGTTTATGTCTATAGGGCCTGCTCCTGTTGGGGTGTGTTTATGTCTATAGGGCCTGCTCCTGTTGGGGTGTGTTTATGTCTATAGGGCCTGCTCCTGTTGGGGTGTGTTTATGTCTATAGGGCCTGCTCCTGTTGGGGTGTGTTTATGTCTTTAGGGCCTGCTCCTGTTGGGGTGTGTTTATGTCTATAGGGCCTGCTCCTGTTGGGGTGTGTTTATGTCTATAGGGCCTGCTCCTGTTGGGGTGTGTTTATGTCTATAGGGCCTGCTCCTGTTGGGGTGTGTTTATGTCTATAGGGCCTGCTCCTGTTGGGGTGTGTTTATGTCTATAGGGCCTGCTCCTGTTGGGGTGTGTTTATGTCTTTAGGGCCTGCTCCTGTTGGGGTGTGTTTATGTCTATAGGGCCTGCTCCTGTTGGGGTGTGTTTATGTCTATAGGGCCTGCTCCTGTTGGGGTGTGTTTATGTCTTTAGGGCCTGCTCCTGTTGGGGTGTGTTTATGTGTCTATAGGGCCTGCTCCTGTTGGGGTGTGTTTATGTCTATAGGGCCTGCTCCTGTTGGGGTGTGTTTATGTCTATAGGGCCTGCTCCTGTTGGGGTGTGTTAATGTCTATAGGGCCTGCTCCTGTTGGGGTGTGTTTATGTCTATAGGGCCTGCTCCTGTTGGGGTGTGTTTATGTCTATAGGGCCTGCTCCTGTTGGGGTGTGTTTATGTCTATAGGGCCTGCTCCTGTTGGGGTGTGTTTATGTCTTTAGGGCCTGCTCCTGTTGGGGTGTGTTTATGTCTATAGGGCCTGCTCCTGTTGGGGTGTGTTTATGTGTCTATAGGGCCTGCTCCTGTTGGGGTGTGTTTATGTGTATATAGGGCCTGCTCCTGTTGGATGTGTGTTTATGTCTATAGGGCCTGCTCCTGTTGGGGTGTGTTTATGTCTATAGGGCCTGCTCCTGTTGGGGTGTGTTTATGTCTATAGGGCCTGCTCCTGTTGGGGTGTGTTTATGTCTATAGGGCCTGCTCCTGTTGGGGTGTGTTTATGTCTTTAGGGCCTGCTCCTGTTGGGGTGTGTTTATGTCTTTAGGGCCTGCTCCTGTTGGGGTGTGTTTATGTCTTTAGGGCCTGCTCCTGTTGGGGTGTGTTTATGTCTATAGGGCCTGCTCCTGTTGGGGTGTGTTTATGTCTATAGGGCCTGCTCCTGTTGGGGTGTGTTTATGTCTTTAGGGCCTGCTCCTGTTGGGGTGTGTTTATGTCTTTAGGGCCTGCTCCTGTTGGGGTGTGTTTATGTCTATAGGGCCTGCTCCTGTTGGGGTGTGTTTATGTCTTTAGGGCCTGCTCCTGTTGGGGTGTGTTTATGTCTATAGGGCCTGCTCCTGTTGGGGTGTGTTTATGTCTTTAGGGCCTGCTCCTGTTGGGGTGTGTTAATGTCTATAGGGCCTGCTCCTGTTGGGGTGTGTTTATGTCTATAGGGCCTGCTCCTGTTGGGGTGTGTTTATGTCTATAGGGCCTGCTCCTGTTGGGGTGTGTTTATGTCTATAGGGCCTGCTCCTGTTGGGGTGTGTTTATGTCTTTAGGGCCTGCTCCTGTTGGGGTGTGTTTATGTCTATAGGGCCTGCTCCTGTTGGGGTGTGTTTATGTCTTTAGGGCCTGCTCCTGTTGGGGTGTGTTTATGTCTATAGGGCCTGCTCCTGTTGGGGTGTGTTTATGTCTATAGGGCCTGCTCCTGTTGGGGTGTGTTTATGTCTTTAGGGCCTGCTCCTGTTGGGGTGTGTTTATGTGTCTATAGGGCCTGCTCCTGTTGGGGTGTGTTTATGTCTTTAGGGCCTGCTCCTGTTGGGGTGTGTTTATGTCTATAGGGCCTGCTCCTGTTGGGGTGTGTTTATGTCTATAGGGCCTGCTCCTGTTGGGGTGTGTTTATGTCTATAGGGCCTGCTCCTGTTGGGGTGTGTTTATGTCTATAGGGCCTGCTCCTGTTGGGGTGTGTTTATGTCTATAGGGCCTGCTCCTGTTGGGGTGTGTTTATGTCTTTAGGGCCTGCTCCTGTTGGGGTGTGTTTATATGCTTCTGCCTTTGCTACTCACCATATAATATATACCTTTTCTAAAACAAAAAGACAGATCTCCTAAATGGTCATGTTCTTTTCCTTTTCCTTTCTCTCTCTCTTCCAGTTTCCTATAACGGGGAGCTGTATATATTCGGGGGCTACAACGCTCGTCTGGACCGACACTTCAATGACCTTTGGAAGTTCAACCCAGGTGATAAACCTTTAAAAAATGTATACAATGAAAATATACATCCATTCTACAGTATGAGATTTGGTAGGACAGGCAAGCAGCTAGTGTTGGGTTGGTAGGACAGTCAGGGAGCTAGTGTTGGGTTGGTAGGACAGGGATGGAGCTAGTGTCGGGTTGGTAGGACAGGCAGGGAGCTAGTGTCGGTTTGACAGGACAGGCAGGGAGCTAGTGTCAGTTTGACAGGACAGGGATGGAGCTAGCGTCGGTTTGACAGGACAGGGATGGAGCTAGTGTCGGTTTGACAGGACAGGGATGGAGCTAGCGTCGGTTTGACAGGAAAGGGATGGAGCTAGTGTCAGTTTGACAGGACAGGGATGGAGCTAGCGTCGGTTTGACAGGACAGGGATGGAGCTAGTGTCGGTTTGACAGGAAAGGGATGGAGCTAGTGTCAGTTTGACAGGACAGGGATGGAGCTAGTGTCGGTTTGACAGGACAGGGATGGAGCTAGTGAAGGGTTGGGCTTTGTGATGGCCACTCCAATACCTTGACTTTGTTGTCCTTAAGCCATTTTGCCACAACTTTGGAAGTATGCTTGGGGTCATTGTCCATTTGGAAGACCCATTTGCGACCAAGCTTTAACTTCCTGACTGATGTCTTGAGATGTTGCTTCAATATATCCACATAATTTTCCTTCCTCATGATGCCATCTATTTTGTGAAGTGCACCAGTCCCTCCTGCAGCAAAGCACCCCCACAGCATGATGCTGCCACCCCTGTGCTTCACGGTTGGGATGGTGTTCTTCGGCTTGCAAGCTCCCCCTTTTTCCTCCAAACATAACACTGTTCATTATGGCCAAACAGTTCTATTTTTGTTTAATCAGACCAGAGGACATTTCTCCAAAAAGTAGGATCTTTGTCTCCATGTGCAATTGCAAACCGTAATCTGGCTTCTTTTGGCGGTTTTGGAGCAGTGGCTTCTTCCTTGCTGAGCGGCCTTTCAGGTTATGTCGATATAGGACTCGTTTTACTGTGGATATAGATACTTTTGTACCTGTTTCCTCCAGCATCTTCACATGGTCCTTTGCTGTTGTTCTGGGATTGATTTGCACTTTTCGCACCAAAGTACGTTCATCTCTAGGAGACAGAACGCGTCTCCTTCCTGAGCGGTATGACGGCTGCGTGGTCCCATGGTGTTTATACTTGCGTACTATTGTTTGTACAGATGAACGTGGTACCTTCAGGCATTTGGAAATTGCTCCCAAGGATGAACCAGACTTGTGGAGGTCTACAATTTTTTTTCTGAGGTCTTGGCTGATTTCTTTTGATTTTCCCATGATGTCAAGCAAAGAGGCACTGAGTTTGAAGGTAGGCCTTGAAATACATCCTCAGGTACACCTCCAATTGACTCAAATTATGTCAATTAGCCTATCAGAAGCTTCTAAAGCCATGACATCATTCTCTGGAACCTCCAATTACATTTTTTTTACTGTCACGCCCTGACCTTTTAATGCCTGTTGTTTCTCATTGGTTTGGTCAGGGTGTGGATTTCTATGTGGACATTCTATGTTTGTATATCTATGTTGGCCTGGTGTGGTTCCCATTCAGAGGCAGCTGTCGTTCGTTGTCTCTGATTGGGGATCATACTTAGGTAGCCATTTTGCCTACCTATGTTGTGGGATCTTGACTCTTGTTTGGCTTGTTTGTGTGTAGCTATTGTGAGCTTCACGTTACGTTGCTTTTGTTGTTTTGTCGTGTGTTTACTTGGTTAATAAACATGTATGCATTCCACGCTGCACCTTGGTCCAATCCTGTACTCAACTAATATGACATTTACATTTTAGTCATTTAGCAGACGCTCTTATCCAGAGCGACTTACAGTTAGTGAGGGCATACATTTTCATACTGGCCCCCCGTGGGAAACGACCCCACAACACTGGCGTTGCAAATGCCATGCTCTACCAACTGAGCTACACAGGACTACAATTGACTCAAATTATGTCAATTAGCCTATCAAAAGCTTCTAAAACCATGACATCATTTTCTTCAATTTTCCAAGCTGTTTAAAGGCACAGTCAACTTAGTGTATGTAAACTTCTGACCCACTGGAATTGTGATACAGTGAATTATAAGTGAAATAATCTGTCTGAAACAATTGTTGGAATAAGTACTTGTGTGATGCACAAAGTAGATGTCCTAACCGACTTGCCAAAACTATAGTTTGTTAACAAGACATTTGTGGAGCGTTTGAAAAACAAGTTTTAATGACTCCAAGCTAAGTGTCTGTAAACTTCCGACTTCAACTGTACAGATACAACACCTTTTGCCTTGACCTTATCCAGAGTAGCATTATAGCTATTTATACATTTACCTAGAATATAGCTAAGCTATATAAAGACAGTTGTAGATGTTTTATTCAGACCCACCTCCCACTGAACTGTCATGGTGTGGTGGATGGACATTGTTTTACTCAATATTAACACGTGATTGTGTATGTTTGTCTGCTTGTGAGTTTTTAAATGTATTTTTTCATGTGTGTGGGTGTTTGTTTTGTGTGTGCCTGTGCGTGAACATGTGTCCTCCAGAGGCGTTCTTGTGGAAGAAGGTGGAGCCGCAGAGTAAAGGGCCGTGCCCCAGAAGAAGACAGTGCTGTTGCATGGTGGGAGATCGTATCATCCTGTTTGGAGGAACCAGGTAAGATGGTGAAGTCTTTACTAAACATCATAGTAGTAGAGTTTATTAAACATCATAGTAGTAGTGTTTATTAAACATCATAGTAGTAGTGTTTATTAAACATCATAGTAGTAGAGTTTATTAAACATCATAGTAGTAGTGTTTATTAAACATCATAGTAGTAGTGTTTATTAAACATCATAGTAGTAGTGTTTATTAAACATCATAGTAGTAGTGTTTATTAAACATCATAGTAGTAGTGTTTATTACACATCATAGTAATAGTCTTTACTAAACATCATAGTAGTAGTGTTTATTAAACATCATAGTAGTAGTGTTTATTAAACATCATAGTAGTAGTGTTTATTAAACATCATAGTAGTAGTGTTTATTAAACATCATAGTAGTAGTGTTTATTAAACATCATAGTAGTAGTGTTTATTAAACATCATAGTAGTAGTGTTTATTAAACATCATAGTAGTAGTGTTTATTAAACATCATAGTAGTAGTGTTTACTAAACATCATAGTAGTAGTGTTTATTAAACATCATAGTAGTAGTGTTTATTAAACATCATAGTAGTAGTGTTTATTACACATCATAGTAATAGTCTTTACTAAACATCATAGTAGTAGTGTTTATTAAACATCATAGTAGTAGTGTTTATTAAACATCATAGTAGTAGTGTTTATTAAACATCATAGTAGTAGTGTTTATTAAACATCATAGTAGTAGTGTTTATTAAACATCATAGTAGTAGTGTTTATTAAACATCATAGTAGTAGTCTTTACTAAACATCATAGTAGTAGTGTTTATTAAACATCATAGTAGTAGTCTTTACTAAACATCATAGTAGTAGTGTTTATTAAACATCATAGTAGTAGTGTTTATTAAACATCATAGTAGTAGTGTTTATTAAACATCATAGTAGTAGTGTTTATTAAACATCATAGTAGTAGTGTTTATTAAACATCATAGTAGTAGTGTTTATTAAACATCATAGTAGTAGTGTTTATTAAACATCATAGTAGTAGTGTTTATTAAACATCATAGTAGTAGTGTTTATTAAACATCATAGTAGTAGTGTTTATTAAACATCATAGTAGTAGTGTTTATTACACATCATAGTAGTAGTGTTTATTAAACATCATAGTAGTAGTGTTTATTAAACATCATAGTAGTAGTGTTTATTACACATCATAGTAGTAGTGTTTATTAAACATCATAGTAGTAGTGTTTATTAAACATCATAGTAGTAGTGTTTATTAAACATCATAGTAGTAGTGTTTATTAAACATCATAGTAGTAGTGTTTATTAAACATCATAGTAGTAGTGTTTATTAAACATCATAGTAGTAGTGTTTATTAAACATCATAGTAGTAGTCTTTACTAAACATCATAGTAGTAGTGTTTATTAAACATCATAGTAGTAGTGTTTATTAAACATCATAGTAGTAGTGTTTATTAAACATCATAGTAGTAGTGTTTATTAAACATCATAGTAGTAGTGTTTATTAAACATCATAGTAGTAGTGTTTATTAAACATCATAGTAGTAGTGTTTATTAAACATCATAGTAGTAGTGTTTATTAAACATCATAGTAGTAGTCTTTACTAAACATCATAGTAGTAGTGTTTATTAAACATCATAGTAGTAGTGTTTATTAAACATCATAGTAGTAGTGTTTATTAAACATCATAGTAGTAGTGTTTATTAAACATCATAGTAGTAGTCTTTACTAAACATCATAGTAGTAGTGTTTATTAAACATCATAGTAGTAGTGTTTATTAAACATCATAGTAGTAGTGTTTATTAAACATCATAGTAGTAGTGTTTATTAAACATCATAGTAGTAGTATTTATTAAACATCATAGTAGTAGTGTTTATTAAACATCATAGTAGTAGTGTTTATTAAACATCATAGTAGTAGTGTTTATTAAACATCATAGTAGTAGTGTTTATTAAACATCATAGTAGTAGTGTTTATTAAACATCATAGTAGTTGTGTTTATTACACATCATAGTAGTAGTGTTTATTAAACATCATAGTAGTAGTGTTTATTACACATCATAGTAGTAGTGTTTATTAAACATCATAGTAGTAGTGTTTATTAAACATCATAGTAGTAGTGTTTATTAAACATCATAGTAGTAGTGTTTATTAAACATCATAGTAGTAGTGTTTATTAAACATCATAGTAGTAGTGTTTATTAAACATCATAGTAGTAGTGTTTATTAAACATCATAGTAGTAGTGTTTATTAAACATCATAGTAGTAGTCTTTACTAAACATCATAGTAGTAGTGTTTATTAAACATCATAGTAGTAGTGTTTATTAAACATCATAGTAGTAGTGTTTATTAAACATCATAGTAGTAGTGTTTATTAAACATCATAGTAGTAGTGTTTATTAAACATCATAGTAGTAGTGTTTATTAAACATCATAGTAGTAGTGTTTATTAAACATCATAGTAGTAGTGTTTATTAAACATCATAGTAGTAGTCTTTACTAAACATCATAGTAGTAGAGTTTATTAAACATCATAGTAGTAGTGTTTATTAAACATCATAGTAGTAGTGTTTATTAAACATCATAGTAGTAGTGTTTATTACACATCATAGTAGTAGTGTTTATTAAACATCATAGTAGTAGTGTTTATTACACATCATAGTAGTAGAGTTTATTAAACATCATAGTAGTAGTGTTTATTAAACATCATAGTAGTAGTGTTTATTAAACATCATAGTAGTAGTGTTTATTAAACATCATAGTAGTAGAGTTTATTAAACATCATAGTAGTAGTGTTTATTAAACATCATAGTAGTAGTGTTTATTAAACATCATAGTAGTAGTGTTTATTAAACATCATAGTAGTAGTGTTTATTACACATCATAGTAGTAGTGTTTATTAAACATCATAGTAGTAGTGTTTATTAAACATCATAGTAGTAGTGTTTATTAAACATCATAGTAGTAGTGTTTATTAAACATCATAGTAGTAGTGTTTATTAAACATCATAGTAGTAGTGTTTATTAAACATCATAGTAGTAGTGTTTATTAAACATCATAGTAGTAGTCTTTACTAAACATCATAGTAGTAGTGTTTATTAAACATCATAGTAGTAGTGTTTATTAAACATCATAGTAGTAGTGTTTATTAAACATCATAGTAGTAGTGTTTATTAAACATCATAGTAGTAGTCTTTACTAAACATCATAGTAGTAGTGTTTATTAAACATCATAGTAGTAGTGTTTATTAAACATCATAGTAGTAGTGTTTATTAAACATCATAGTAGTAGTGTTTATTAAACATCATTGTAGTAGTGTTTATTAAACATCATAGTAGTAGTGTTTATTAAACATCATAGTAGTAGTGTTTATTAAACATCATAGTAGTAGTGTTTATTAAACATCATAGTAGTAGTGTTTATTAAACATCATAGTAGTAGTGTTTATTAAACATCATAGTAGTAGAGTTTATTAAACATCATAGTAGTAGTGTTTATTAAACATCATAGTAGTAGTGTTTATTAAACATCATAGTAGTAGTGTTTATTAAACATCATAGTAGTAGTGTTTATTAAACATCATAGTAGTAATGTTTATTAAACATCATAGTAGTAGTGTTTATTAAACATCATAGTAGTAGTGTTTATTAAACATCATAGTAGTAGTGTTTATTACACATCATAGTAGTAGTCTTTACTAAACATCATAGTAGTAGAGTTTATTAAACATCATAGTAGTAGTGTTTATTAAACATCATAGTAGTAGTCTTTACTAAACATCATAGTAGTAGTGTTTATTAAACATCATAGTAGTAGAGTTTATTAAACATCATAGTAGTAGTGTTTATTAAACATCATAGTAGTAGTGTTTATTAAACATCATAGTAGTAGTGTTTATTAAACATCATAGTAGTAGTGTTTATTAAACATCATAGTAGTAGTGTTTATTACACATCATAGTAGTAGTGTTTATTAAACATCATAGTAGTAGAGTTTATTAAACATCATAGTAGTAGAGTTTATTAAACATCATAGTAGTAGTGTTTATTAAACATCATAGTAGTAGTGTTTATTAAACATCATAGTAGTAGTGTTTATTAAACATCATAGTAGTAGTAGTGAGGGCATTGAAAATGGGTCGTGGATGGGTATTCCAGCATGACAATGACCCAAAACACACGGCCAAGGCAACAAAGGAGTGGCTCAAGAAGAAGCACGTTAAGGTCCTAGAGTGACCTAGCCAGTCTCCAGACCTTAATCCCATAGAAAATCTGTGGAGGGAGCTGAAGGTTCGAGTTGCCAAACGTCAGCCTCGAAACCTTAATGACTTGGAGAAGATCTGCAAAGAGGAGTGGAACAAAATCCCTCCTGAGATGTGTGCAAACCTGGTGGCCAACTACAAGAAACGTCTGACCTCTGTGATTGCCAACAAGTGTTTTGCCACCAAGTACTAAGTCATGTTTTGCAGAGGGGTCAAATACTTATTTCCCTCATTAAAATGCAAATCAATTTATAACATTTTTGACATGCGTTTTTCTGGATTTTGTTGTTGTTATTCTGTCTCTCACTGTTCAAATAAACCTACCATTAAAATTATAGACTGATCATGTCTTTGTCAGTGGGCAAATGTACAAAATCAGCAGGGGATCAAATACTTTTTTCCCTCACTGTAAGTGTACAACATACTGAATCTGAGCCCACTCCCTTGGCTGAGAAGCAACCCCACACATGAATGGTTTCAGGATGCTTTACTGTTGGCATGACACAGGACTGATGGTAGCGCTCACCTTGTCTTCTCTGGACAAGCTTTTTTCCGGATGCCCCAAACAATCGGAAAGGGGATTCATCAGAGAAAATGACTTTACCCCAGTCCTCAGCAGTCCAATCCCTGTACCTTTTGCAGAATATCAGTCTGTCCCTGATGTTTTTCCTGGATAGAAGTGGCTTCCTCGCTGCCCTTCTTGACACCAGGTCATCCTCCAAAAGTATTCGCCACACTGTGCGTGCAGATGCACTCATACTTGCCTGCTGCCATTCCTGAGCAAGCTCTGCACTGGTGGTGCCCTGATCCCGCAGCTGAATCAACTTTAGGAGATGGTCCTGGCGCTTGCTGGACTTGCGCCCTGAAGCCTTCTTCACAACAATTGAACCTCTCTCCTTGAAGTTATTGATGATCCGATAAATGGTTGATTTAGGTGCAATCTTACTAGCAGAAATATCCTTGCCTGTGAAGCCCTTTTTGTGCAAAGCAATGATGACGGCCCGTGTTTCCTTGCAGGTAACCATGGTTAACAGAGGAAGAACAATGATTTCAAGCACCACCCTCCTTTTAAAGCTTCCAGTCTGTTATTCTAACTCAATCAGCATGACAGAGTGATCTCCAGCCTTGTCCTCGTCAACACTCTCACCTGTGTTAACGAGAGAATCACTGACACGATGGCAGCTGGTCCTTTTGTGGCAGGGCTGACATGCAGTGGAAATGTTTTTTGGGGATTCATTTCATTTTCATGGCAAAAGGGACTTTGCAATTAATTGCAATTCATCTGATCATTCTTCATAACATTCTGGAGTATATGCAAATTGCCATCATAAAAACTGAGGCAGCAGTCTTTGTGATAATTAATATTTGTGTCATTCTCAAAATGTTTGACCACGACCCTACAGCATTCTGAATCTGAATGGGAAGTTAGTAAGTGTTCACCATATTTACATTTATGTCATTTAGCAGACGCTCTTATCCAGAGCGACTTACATTATTTTTTTAATTTTTCATACTGGCCCCCCGTTGGAATCGAACCCACAACCCTGCCGTTGCAAACGCCATGCTCTACCAACTGAGCTACTTGTGTGTGTGTGTTGTCTATTGTGTGTGTGTTGTCCTTTGTGTGTGTGTGTGTGTGTGTGTGTGTTGTCTAGTGTGTGTGTGTTGTCCAGTGTGTTTGTGTGTTGTCCTGTGTGTGTGTGTGTGTGTGTGTGTGTGTGTGTGTGTTTGAGGGAGAGACTGGGAACAGCGGCTCTGGTCTCCAGAGCTCCATGTCTGGGGTCTGGTTCTTGTGTTTGTACCTGGGTGAAGAAAGCATACTGGGTAATAAAAGCCTGCTGGGTAATAAAAGCCTACTGGGTGATAAAAGCCTACTGGGTGATAAAAGCCTACTGGGTAATAAAAGCCTGCTGGGTAATAAAAGCCTGTTGGGTAATAAAAGCCTGCTGGGTAATAAAAGCCTACTGGGTGATAAAAGCCTACTGGGTAATAAAAGCCTGCTGGGTAATAAAAGCCTACTGGGTAATAAAAGCCTACTAGGTAATAAAAGCCTACTGGGTGATAAAAGCCTACTGGGTGATAAAAGCCTGCTGGGTAATAAAAGCCTACTGGGTAATAAAAGCCTGCTGGGTAATAAAAGCCTACTGGGTAATAAAAGCCTGCTGGGTAATAAAAGCCTACTGGGTAATAAAAGCCTGCTGGGTAATAAAAGCCTACTGGGTAATAAAAGCCTGCTGGGTGATAAAAGCCTGCTGGGTAATAAAAGCCTGCTGGGTAATAAAAGCCTACTGGGTAATAAAAGCCTGCTGGGTGATAAAAGCCTACTGGGTAATAAAAGCCTGCTGGGTAATAAAAGCCTGCTGGGTAATAAAAGCCTGCTGGGTAATAAAAGCCTGCTGGGTAATAAAAGCCTGCTGGGTAATAAAAGCCTACTGGGTGATAAAAGCCTGCTGGGTAATAAAAGCCTACTGGGTAATAAAAGCCTACTGGGTAATAAAAGCCTGCTGGGTAATAAAAGCCTGCTGGGTGATAAAAGCCTGCTGGGTAATAAAAGCCTGCTGGGTAATAAAAGCCTACTGGGTAATAAAAGCCTGCTGGGTGATAAAAGCCTACTGGGTAATAAAAGCCTGCTGGGTAATAAAAGCCTGCTGGGTAATAAAAGCCTGCTGGGTAATAAAAGCCTGCTGGGTAATAAAAGCCTGCTGGGTAATAAAAGCCTACTGGGTGATAAAAGCCTGCTGGGTAATAAAAGCCTACTGGGTAATAAAAGCCTACTGGGTAATAAAAGCCTGCTGGGTAATAAAAGCCTGCTGGGTGATAAAAGCCTGCTGGGTAATAAAAGCCTGCTGGGTAATAAAAGCCTGCTGGGTAATAAAAGCCTACTGGGTGATAAAAGCCTGCTGGGTAATAAAAGCCTACTGGGTTCATCAATGGGACTTTGCTCCCACCCATTCAGGACATCTACTGTAAACTGTTCCTGAGGAAGAGCCGCAGAATCCCCAAGGACTCCACACACCAACCATGAGCTTTGTTCACTCCCTCCATCGGGCGGACTTTATCTGATACCAACAGGCTCAGAGACAGTTTCATCTACAAGCCGTCAGACTGCTGAACTCTAGAACTGGACTGGCCACCTGCACTGACTCTCTGCACCTTAGCACACATGTACACACCCACACAGACATATTCATAAACACACACACACCCCCTGCCCCGCAGAACTGCAGCTACCAGACTCTTATTATTATTGCTAAATACTGAACAATTTAAACACTTGCCCCAATCTCCTCCACAGCCCATGTCCAGAACAGGGAATGGGAGATGAGTTTAACCTCATGGATCATTCAGACCTCTACATACTAGACTTCAGTAAGTATCCCCTCTCTCTTGCTCGCTCTCTCTAGCTCACTCTCTCTCTCAATTCAAAGGGCTTTATTGGCATGGGAAACATATGTTAACATTGCCAAAGCAAGTGAAATAGATAATAAACAAAAGTTAAATAAACAATCAATGAATGAGAGTGAATGGCCTGGCCATAGTAAACACGTACAGTGCCTTCAGAAAGTATTCATACCCCTTGACTTATTCCACATTTTGTTGTTACAGCCTGAATTCAGAATGGATTAAATATATTTAAATTCAATATATCACCCATCTACACACAGGACCCCGTCATTTATCATCTTATATCTTCAAGGTCTGTCAAATTGGTTGTTGATCATTGCTAGACAGACATTTCCAAGTCTTGCCATAGATTTTCAAGCCAATTTAAGTCAAAACTGTAACTAGGCCACTCAGGAACATTCAATGTCATCTTGGTAAGCAACTCCAGTGTATATTTGGCCTTGTGTTTTAGGTTATTGTCCTAAAGGTGAAAGGTGAATTTGTCTCCCAGTGTCTGGTGGAAAGCAGACTGAACCAGGTTTTCCTCTAAGAGTTTGTCTGTGTTTAGCTCTATTCCGTTTCTTTTTATCCTAAAAAACTCCCCAGTCCTTGCCGATGACAGGCATACCCATAACATGATGCAGCCACCACCATGCTTGAACATATGAAGAGTGGTACTCAGTGATGTGTTGGATTTGCCCCAAACATAACACTTCAGGACATAAAGTTCATTTTTCACCTTTTTCTTTTTGCGCCTTGTTGCAAACAGGATGCATGTTTGGGAATATTTATATTCTGTACAGGCTTCGCTCTTTTCACTCTGTCAATTAGGTTATTATTGTGGGGTAACTACAATGTTGTTGATCCATCCTCAGTTTTCTCCTATCACAGCCATTAAACTCTGTAACTGTTTTAAAGTCAAATCCCTGAGCGGTTTCCTTCCTCTCCGGCAACTGAGTTAGGAAGGACGCCTGTATCTTTTGTAGTGACTGGGTATATTGATACACCATCCAAAGTGTAATTAATAACTTCACCATGCTCAAAGGGATATTCAATGTCTGCTTATTTAATTTCTTTACCCATCTACCAATAGGTGCCCTTCTTTGTGAGGCATTGGAAAACCTCCCTGGTCTTTGTGGTTGAATCTGTGTTTGAAATTCACTGATCGACTGAGGGATCTTACAGATTTTAGATTTTAGTCATTTTGCCATCTTATCCAGAGCGACTTACAGTTAGTGAGTGCATACATTTTTCATACAGATAATTGTATGTGTGGAGGTAGTCATTCAAAAATCATGTTAACACTATCATTGCACACAGAGTTAGTCAATGCAACTTATTATTTGACTTGTTAAGCACATTTTTACTCCTGAACTTATTTTAGGCTTGCCATAACAAAGGGGTTGAATACTTATTGACTCAATACATTTCAGCTTTAAATGTTTAATTCATTTCTTTAAAATAATCTAAAAACATAATTCTACTTTGACATTATGGGGTATTGTGTGTAGGTCAGTTACACAACAACTGAATGTAATCTATTTTAAATGCAGGCTGTAACACAACAACATGTGGAAAAGTCAAGGGTTAGAATACCTTCTGAAGGGACTGTATGTCATCTCTGTTCTGTTGTGCTGTTCGTCTGTGTCTGTCATTTAAGTGTGTGTGTGTGTGTCCTGAAGTTGAGTTGTTGCATTTATTTAAAGGTGCCACATAGGATTTCTGTTGATTTTTTTGCATTGTAATTTCAGAAAATTTCCATAATACACTGTGTACAAAACATTAAGAACACCTGCTCTTTCCCTGACAGACTGACCAGGTGAATCCAGGTGAAAGATATGATCCCTTACTGATGTCACCTGTTAAATACACTTCAATCAGTGTAGATGAAGGGGAGGAGACAGGTTAAAGAAGGAATTTTAAGCCCCGAGACATGGATTGTGTATTGGTGCCATTCAGAGCGTGAATGGGAAAGACAAAATATTTAAGTGCCTTTGAACGGGGTATGGTAGTAGGTGCCAGGTGCACCGGTTTGAGTGTGTCAAGAACTTCAACCCTGCTGGGCTTTTCACACTCAACAGTTCCCCATGTGTATCAAGAATGGTCCGCCACCCGATGGACATACAGCCAACTTGACACAACTGTGGGAAGCATTGGAGTCAACATGGGCCAGCATCCCTGTGGAACGCTTTCAACACCTTGTAGAGTCCATGCCCCGACGAATTAAGGCTGTTCTGAGGGCAAAAGGTGGTGTAACTCAATATTAGGAAGGTGTTCTTAATGTTTTGTGCACTCAGTGTATATCTGCAGTAATAGTGGAATGATAGTGTTTCACAGCATTGTGGCTGCGTTATCTAGTGGAAATCGCTCTGTCATTTCCTGGTTGCTAAAATTCCAAAACCGAAAGTATAACACTCAAGCGCCAGTAATTCAAAACCAATGCCTCCCCTCCCCTCCATCCCATTTCCTGTAACATGGCGGAGACTCTCGCTTGAGGCTTTTACTTTCTGTTTGGTCCACCAGCTTCAAACAGCTGTAAAAAAGATATTTTTTGTTATTGAAAATATATTTCACAGCGATGATTACAATGATTCCATACACTATTCAGTGCTTGTTTTCTCACAGAAACAGAAACTGAACGAACAGTGTAGAATTTGAGCAACCAGGAAATTAGTGATTTCCACTAGATAACACAGCCACAAAGTCAGAACAGCTTTCTCATTTTGACAACCATATCGCTCCGGCAGGAGAAATCAATAGCCGAATATTATATTACAATCACAACACTGGCGGGTAAGTAATACTGTGAAACACTATCATTCCCCTATTACTGAACATATATTATGGACATTTTCTGAAATTACAAAAATACTACAAAAATCCTATGTGTTCCACCTAAAATCCTATGTGTACCCAACTCCACCCCCCTCTGACCTACTGAATCAGTCTGAACTCTACCCCCCTCTGACCTACTGAATCAGTCTGAACTCTACCCCCCTCTGACCTACTGAATCAGTCTGAACTCTACCCCCCTCTGACCTACTGAATCAGTCTGAACTCTACCCCCCTCTGACCTACTGAATCAGTCTGAACTCTACCCCCTCTGACCTACTGAATCAGTCTGAACTCTACCCCCTCTGACCTACTGAATCAGTCTGAACTCTACCCCCTCTGACCTACTGAATCAGTCTGAACTCTACCCCCTCTGACCTACTGAATCAGTCTGAACTCTACCCCCTCTGACCTACTGAATCAGTCTGAACTCTACCCCCCTCTGACCTACTGAATCAGTCTGAACTCTACCCCCCTCTGACCTACTGAATCAGTCTGAACTCTACCCCCTCTGACCTACTGAATCAGTCTGAACTCTACCCCCCTCTGACCTACTGAATCAGTCTGAACTCTACCCCCTCTGACCTACTGAATCAGTCTGAACTCTACCCCCCTCTGACCTACTGAATCAGTCTGAACTCTACCCCCCTCTGACCTACTGAATCAGTCTGAACTCTACCCCCTCTGACCTACTGAATCAGTCTGAACTCTACCCCCTCTGACCTACTGAATCAGTCTGAACTCTACCCCCTCTGACCTACTGAATCAGTCTGAACTCTACCCCCCTCTGACCTACTGAATCAGTCTGAACTCTACCCCCCTCTGACCTACTGAATCAGTCTGAACTCTACCCCCTCTGACCTACTGAATCAGTCTGAACTCTACCCCCCTCTGACCTACTGAATCAGTCTGAACTCTACCCCCCTCTGACCTACTGAATCAGTCTGAACTCTACCCCCCTCTGACCTACTGAATCAGTCTGAACTCTACCCCCCTCTGACCTACTGAATCAGTCTGAACTCTACCCCCTCTGACCTACTGAATCAGTCTGAACTCTACCCCCCTCTGACCTACTGAATCAGTCTGAACTCTACCCCCTCTGACCTACTGAATCAGTCTGAACTCTACCCCCCTCTGACCTACTGAATCAGTCTGAACTCTACCCCCTCTGACCTACTGAATCAGTCTGAACTCTACCCCCCTCTAACCTACTGAATCAGTCTGAACTCTACCCCCCTCTGACCTACTGAATCAGTCTGAACTCTACCCCCCTCTGAGCTGGTCTACTGAATCAGTCTGAACTCTACCCCCCTCTGACCTGGTCTACTGAATCAGTCTGAACTCTACCCCCCTCTGAGCTGGTCTACTGAATCAGTCTGAACTCTACCCCCCTCTGACCTACTGAATCAGTCTGAACTCTACCCCCCTCTGACCTACTGAATCAGTCTGAACTCTACCCCCCTCTGACCTACTGAATCAGTCTGAACTCTACCCCCTCTGAGCTGGTCTACTGAATCAGTCTGAACTCTACCCCCTCTGACCTACTGAATCAGTCTGAACTCTACCCCCTCTGACCTACTGAATCAGTCTGAACTCTACCCCCCTCTGACCTACTGAATCAGTCTGAACTCTACCCCCCTCTGACCTACTGAATCAGTCTGAACTCTACCCCCCTCTGACCTACTGAATCAGTCTGAACTCTACCCCCTCTGACCTACTGAATCAGTCTGAACTCTACCCCCTCTGACCTACTGAATCAGTCTGAACTCTACCCCCCTCTGACCTACTGAATCAGTCTGAACTCTACCCCCCTCTGACCTACTGAATCAGTCTGAACTCTACCCCCTCTGACCTACTGAATCAGTCTGAACTCTACCCCCCTCTGACCTACTGAATCAGTCTGAACTCTACCCCCTCTAACCTACTGAATCAGTCTGAACTCTACCCCCCTCTGACCTACTGAATCAGTCTGAACTCTACCCCCCTCTGACCTACTGAATCAGTCTGAACTCCACCCCCCTCTGACCTACTGAATCAGTCTGAACTCTACCCCCCTCTGACCTACTGAATCAGTCTGAACTCTACCCCCTCTGACCTACTGAATCAGTCTGAACTCTACCCCCTCTAACCTACTGAATCAGTCTGAACTCCACCCCCCTCTGACCTACTGAATCAGTCTGAACTCTACCCCCCTCTGACCTACTGAATCAGTCTGAACTCTACCCCCCTCTGACCTACTGAATCAGTCTGAACTCTACCCCCCTCTAACCTACTGAATCAGTCTGAACTCCACCCCCCTCTGACCTACTGAATCAGTCTGAACTCCACCCCCCTCTAACCTACTGAATCAGTCTGAACTCCACCCCCCTCTGACCTACTGAATCAGTCTGAACTCTACCCCCCTCTGACCTACTGAATCAGTCTGAACTCTACCCCCCTCTGACCTACTGAATCAGTCTGAACTCCACCCCCTCTGACCTACTGAATCAGTCTGAACTCTACCCCCCTCTGACCTACTGAATCAGTCTGAACTCTACCCCCTCTGACCTACTGAATCAGTCTGAACTCTACCCCCCTCTGACCTACTGAATCAGTCTGAACTCTACCCCCCTCTGACCTACTGAATCAGTCTGAACTCTACCCCCCTCTGACCTACTGAATCAGTCTGAACTCTACCCCCCTCTGACCTACTGAATCAGTCTGAACTCTACCCCCCTCTAACCTACTGAATCAGTCTGAACTCTACCCCCCTCTGACCTACTGAATCAGTCTGAACTCTACCCCCCTCTGACCTACTGAATCAGTCTGAACTCTACCCCCCCTCTGACCTACTGAATCAGTCTGAACTCTACCCCCCTCTGACCTACTGAATCAGTCTGAACTCTACCCCCTCTGACCTACTGAATCAGTCTGAACTCTACCCCCCTCTGACCTACTGAATCAGTCTGAACTCTACCCCCTCTGACCTACTGAATCAGTCTGAACTCTACCCCCTCTGACCTACTGAATCAGTCTGAACTCTACCCCCTCTGACCTACTGAATCAGTCTGAACTCTACCCCCCCTCTGACCTACTGAATCAGTCTGAACTCACCCCCCCTCTGACCTACTGAATCAGTCTGAACTCTACCCCCCTCTGACCTACTGAATCAGTCTGAACTCCACCCCCTCTGACCTACTGAATCAGTCTGAACTCTACCCCCCTCTGACCTACTGAATCAGTCTGAACTCTACCCCCTCTGACCTACTGAATCAGTCTGAACTCTACCCCCCCTCTGACCTACTGAATCAGTCTGAACTCTACCCCCCCTCTGACCTGGTCTACTGAATCAGTCTGAACTCTACCCCCTCTGAGCTGGTCTACTGAATCAGTCTGAACTCTACCCCCCTCTGACCTACTGAATCAGTCTGAACTCTACCCCCCTCTGACCTACTGAATCAGTCTGAACTCTACCCCCCTCTGACGGCTACTGAATCAGTCTGAACTCTACCCCCCTCTGACCTACTGAATCAGTCTGAACTCTACCCCCTCTGACCTACTGAATCAGTCTGAACTCTACCCCCTCTGACCTACTGAATCAGTCTGAACTCTACCCCCTCTGACCTACTGAATCAGTCTGAACTCTACCCCCTCTGACCTACTGAATCAGTCTGAACTCTACCCCCCTCTGACCTACTGAATCAGTCTGAACTCTACCCCCTCTGACCTACTGAATCAGTCTGAACTCTACCCCCCTCTGACCTACTGAATCAGTCTGAACTCTCCCCCCTCTGACCTACTGAATCAGTCTGAACTCTACCCCCTCTGACCTACTGAATCAGTCTGAACTCTACCCCCCTCTGACCTACTGAATCAGTCTGAACTCTACCCCCCTCTGACCTACTGAATCAGTCTGAACTCTACCCCCTCTGACCTACTGAATCAGTCTGAACTCTACCCCCCTCTGACCTACTGAATCAGTCTGAACTCTACCCCCCTCTAACCTACTGAATCAGTCTGAACTCTACCCCCCACCTACTGAATCAGTCTGAACTCCACCCCCTCTGACCTACTGAATCAGTCTGAACTCTACCCCCCTCTGACCTACTGAATCAGTCTGAACTCTACCCCCCTCTGACCTACTGAATCAGTCTGAACTCTACCCCCCTCTGACCTACTGAATCAGTCTGAACTCTACCCCCCTCTGACCTACTGAATCAGTCTGAACTCTACCCCCCTCTGACCTACTGAATCAGTCTGAACTCTACCCCCTCTGACCTACTGAATCAGTCTGAACTCTACCCCCCTCTGGTCTACTGAATCAGTCTGAACTCTACCCCCCTCTGACCTACTGAATCAGTCTGAACTCTACCCCCCTCTAACCTTCTACTGAATCAGTCTGAACTCTACCCCCCTCTGACCTTCTACTGAATCAGTCTGAACTCTACCCCCCTCTAACCTTCTACTGAATCAGTCTGAACTCTACCCCCTCTGACCTTCTACTGAATCAGTCTGAACTCTACCCCCCCTCTGACCTTCTACTGAATCAGTCTGAACTCTACCCCCCTCTGAGCTGGTCTACTGAATCAGTCTGAACTCTACCCCCCTCTGACCTTCTACTGAATCAGTCTGAACTCTACCCCCTCTAACCTTCTACTGAATCAGTCTGAACTCTACCCCCCTCTAACCTTCTACTGAATCAGTCTGAACTCTACCCCCCTCTGGTCTACTGAATCAGTCTGAACTCTACCCCCCTCTGAGCTGGTCTACTGAATCAGTCTGAACTCTACCCCCCTCTGACCTACTGAATCAGTCTGAACTCTACCCCCTCTGACCTACTGAATCAGTCTGAACTCTACCCCCTCTAACCTTCTACTGAATCAGTCTGAACTCTACCCCCTCTAACCTTCTACTGAATCAGTCTGAACTCTACCCCCCTCTGGTCTACTTAATCAGTCTGAACTCTACCCCCCTCTGAGCTGGTCTACTGAATCAGTCTGAACTCTACCCCCCTCTGACCTACTGAATCAGTCTGAACTCTACCCCCTCTGAGCTGGTCTACTGAATCAGTCTGAACTCTACCCCCCTCTGAGCTGGTCTACTGAATCAGTCTGAACTCTACCCCCCTCTGACCTACTGAATCAGTCTGAACTCTACCCCCCTCTGACCTACTGAATCAGTCTGAACTCTACCCCCCTCTGACCTACTGAATCAGTCTGAACTCTACCCCCCTCTGACCTACTGAATCAGTCTGAACTCTACCCCCCTCTGACCTACTGAATCAGTCTGAACTCTACCCCCCTCTAACCTTCTACTGAATCAGTCTGAACTCTACCCCCCTCTGGTCTACTGAATCAGTCTGAACTCTACCCCCCTCTGAGCTGGTCTACTGAATCAGTCTGAACTCTACCCCCCTCTGACCTACTGAATCAGTCTGAACTCTACCCCCCTCTGACCTACTGAATCAGTCTGAACTCTACCCCCCTCTAACCTTCTACTGAATCAGTCTGAACTCTACCCCCCTCTAACCTTCTACTGAATCAGTCTGAACTCTACCCCCCTCTGGTCTACTGAATCAGTCTGAACTCTACCCCCCTCTGAGCTGGTCTACTGAATCAGTCTGAACTCTACCCCCCTCTGACCTACTGAATCAGTCTGAACTCTACCCCCTCTGACCTACTGAATCAGTCTGAACTCTACCCCCCTCTGACCTACTGAATCAGTCTGAACTCTACCCCCCTCTAACCTTCTACTGAATCAGTCTGAACTCTACCCCCCCTCTGGTCTACTGAATCAGTCTGAACTCTACCCCCTCTGAGCTGGTCTACTGAATCAGTCTGAACTCTACCCCCCTCTGACCTACTGAATCAGTCTGAACTCTACCCCCCTCTGACCTACTGAATCAGTCTGAACTCTACCCCCTCTAACCTTCTACTGAATCAGTCTGAACTCTACCCCCCTCTAACCTTCTACTGAATCAGTCTGAACTCTACCCCCCTCTGGTCTACTGAATCAGTCTGAACTCTACCCCCCTCTGAGCTGGTCTACTGAATCAGTCTGAACTCTACCCCCCTCTGACCTACTGAATCAGTCTGAACTCTACCCCCCTCTGACCTTCTACTGAATCAGTCTGAACTCTACCCCCCTCTGAGCTGGTCTACTGAATCAGTCTGAACTCTACCCCCCTCTGAGCTGGTCTACTGAATCAGTCTGAACTCTACCCCCCTCTGACCTACTGAATCAGTCTGAACTCTACCCCCCTCTGACCTACTGAATCAGTCTGAACTCTACCCCCCTCTGACCTACTGAATCAGTCTGAACTCTACCCCCCTCTGACCTACTGAATCAGTCTGAACTCTACCCCCCTCTGACCTACTGAATCAGTCTGAACTCTACCCCCCTCTGACCTGGTCTACTGAATCAGTCTGAACTCTACCCCCCTCTGAGCTGGTCTACTGAATCAGTCTGAACTCTACCCCCCTCTGAGCTGGTCTACTGAATCAGTCTGAACTCTACCCCCCTCTGACCTACTGAATCAGTCTGAACTCTACCCCCCTCTGACCTACTGAATCAGTCTGAACTCTACCCCCCTCTGACCTACTGAATCAGTCTGAACTCTACCCCCTCTGACCTACTGAATCAGTCTGAACTCTACCCCCCTCTGACCTACTGAATCAGTCTGAACTCTACCCCCTCTAACCTTCTACTGAATCAGTCTGAACTCTACCCCCTCTGGTCTACTGAATCAGTCTGAACTCTACCCCCTCTGAGCTGGTCTACTGAATCAGTCTGAACTCTACCCCCTCTGACCTACTGAATCAGTCTGAACTCTACCCCCCTCTGACCTACTGAATCAGTCTGAACTCTACCCCCTCTAACCTTCTACTGAATCAGTCTGAACTCTACCCCCCTCTAACCTTCTACTGAATCAGTCTGAACTCTACCCCCCTCTAACCTTCTACTGAATCAGTCTGAACTCTACCCCCTCTGGTCTACTGAATCAGTCTGAACTCTACCCCCTCTGAGCTGGTCTACTGAATCAGTCTGAACTCTACCCCCTCTGACCTACTGAATCAGTCTGAACTCTACCCCCTCTGACCTTCTACTGAATCAGTCTGAACTCTACCCCCCTCTGAGCTGGTCTACTGAATCAGTCTGAACTCTACCCCCTCTGAGCTGGTCTACTGAATCAGTCTGAACTCTACCCCCTCTGACCTACTGAATCAGTCTGAACTCTACCCCCCCTCTGACCTACTGAATCAGTCTGAACTCTACCCCCCTCTGACCTACTGAATCAGTCTGAACTCTACCCCCCTCTGACCTACTGAATCAGTCTGAACTCTACCCCCCTCTGACCTACTGAATCAGTCTGAACTCTACCCCCCTCTGACCTGGTCTACTGAATCAGTCTGAACTCTACCCCCCTCTGAGCTGGTCTACTGAATCAGTCTGAACTCTACCCCCCTCTGACCTTCTACTGAATCAGTCTGAACTCTACCCCCCTCTGACCTTCTACTGAATCAGTCTGAACTCTACCCCCCTCTGACCTACTGAATCAGTCTGAACTCTACCCCCCTCTGACCTACTGAATCAGTCTGAACTCAACCCCCCTCTGACCTACTGAATCAGTCTGAACTCAACCCCCCTCTGACCTACTGAATCAGTCTGAACTCAACCCCCCTCTGACCTGGTCTACTGAATCAGTCTGAACTCTACCCCCCTCTGACCTTCTTCTGAATCAGTCTGAACTCTACCCCCCTCTGAGCTGGTCTACTGAATCAGTCTGAACTCTACCCCCCTCTGAGCTGGTCTACTGAATCAGTCTGAACTCTACCCTCCTCTGAGCTGGTCTACTGAATCAGTCTGAACTCTACCCCCCTCTGACCTACTGAATCAGTCTGAGCTCAACCCCCCTCTGACCTACTGAATCAGTCTGAACTCAACCCCCCTCTAATCTTCTACTGAATCAGTCTGAACTCTACCCCCCTCTGACCTTCTACTGAATCAGTCTGAACTCTATCCCCCTCTGACCTTCTACTGAATCAGTCTGAACTCTACCCCCCTCTGACCTTCTACTGAATCAGTCTGAACTCTACCCCCTCTGAGCTGGTCTACTGAATCAGTCTGAACTCTACCTCCCTCTGAGCTGGTCTACTGAATCAGTCTGAACTCTACCCCCCTCTGAACTGGTCTACTGAATCAGTCTGAACTCTACCTCCCCTCTGAGCTGGTCTACTGAATCAGTCTGAACTCTACCCCCCTCTGACCTTCTACTGAATCAGTCTGAACTCTACCCCCCTCTGACCTTCTACTGAATCAGTCTGAACTCTACCCCCTCTGAGCTGGTCTACTGAATCAGTCTGAACTCTACCCCCCTCTGAGCTGGTCTACTGAATCAGTCTGAACTCTACCCCCCTCTGAACTGGTCTACTGAATCAGTCTGAACTCTACCCCCCCTCTAACCTTCTACTGAATCAGTCTGAACTCTACCCCCTCTGAGCTGGTCTACTGAATCAGTCTGAACTCTACCCCCCTCTGAGCTGGTCTACTGAATCAGTCTGAACTCTACCCCCCTCTGACCTTCTACTGAATCAGTCTGAACTCTACCCCCCTCTGACCTTCTACTGAATCAGTCTGAACTCTACCCCCCTCTGAGCTGGTCTACTGAATCAGTCTGAACTCTACCCCCCTCTGACCTTCTACTGAATCAGTCTGAACTCTACCCCCCTCTGACCTGGTCTACTGAATCAGTCTGAACTCTACCCCCTCTGACCTTCTACCGAATAAGTCTGAACTCGACCCCCTCTGAGCTGGTCTACTGAATCAGTCTGAACTCTACCCCCCTCTGACCTTCTACCGAATAAGTCTGAACTCGACCCCCCTCTGAGCTGGTCTACTGAATCAGTCTGAACTCTACCCCCCTCTGAGCTGGTCTACTGAATCAGTCTGAACTCTACCCCCCTCTAAGCTTCTACTGAATCAGTCTGAACTCTACCCCCCTCTGAGCTGGTCTACTGAATCAGTCTGAACTCTACCCCCCTCTAAGCTTCTACTGAATCAGTCTGAACTCGACCGCCCTCTGAGCTGGTCTACTGAATCAGTCTGAACTCTACCCCCCTCTGAGCTGGTCTACTGAATCAGTCTGAACTCTACCCCCCTCTAAGCTTCTACTGAATCAGTCTGAACTCGACCCCCCTCTGAGCTGGTCTACTGAATCAGTCTGAACTCTACCCCCTCTAAGCTTCTACTGAATCAGTCTGAACTCGACCCCCCTCTGAGTTGGTCTACTGAATCAGTCTGAACTCTACCCCCCTCTGAGCTGGTCTACTGAATCAGTCTGAACTCCACCCCCCTCTGACCTTCTACTGAATCAGTCTGAACTCTACCCCCCTCTGACCTTCTACTGAATCAGTCTGAACTCTACCCCCCTCTGACCTTCTACTGAATCAGTCTGAACTCTACCCCCCTCTGACCTTCTACTGAATCAGTCTGAACTCTATCCCCCTCTGACCTTCTACTGAATCAGTCTGAACTCTACCCCCCTCTGAACTGGTCTACTGAATCAGTCTGAACTCTACCCCCCTCTGACCTTCTACTGAATCAGTCTGAACTCTACCCCCTCTGAACTGGTCTACTGAATCAGTCTGAACTCTACCCCCCTCTGACCTTCTACTGAATCAGTCTGAACTCTACCCCCCTCTGAGCTGGTCTACTGAATCAGTCTGAACTCTACCCCCCTCTGACCTTCTACTGAATCAGTCTGAACTCTACCCCCCCTCTGAGCTGGTCTACTGAATCAGTCTGAACTCTACCCCCTCTAACCTTCTACTGAATCAGTCTGAACTCTACCCCCCTCTGACCTTCTACTGAATCAGTCTGAACTCTACCCCCCTCTGAGCTGGTCTACTGAATCAGTCTGAACTCTACCCCCCCTGACCTTCTACTGAATCAGTCTGAACTCTACCCCCTCTGAACTGGTCTACTGAATCAGTCTGAACTCTACCCCCCTCTGACCTTCTACTGAATCAGTCTGAACTCTACCCCCCTCTGAGCTGGTCTACTGAATCAGTCTGAACTCTACCCCCTCTGACCTTCTACTGAATCAGTCTGAACTCTACCCCCCTCTGAGCTGGTCTACTGAATCAGTCTGAACTCTACCCCCCTCTAACCTTCTACTGAATCAGTCTGAACTCTACCCCCCTCTGACCTTCTACTGAATCAGTCTGAACTCTACCCCCCCTCTGAGCTGGTCTACTGAATCAGTCTGAACTCTACCCCCCTCTAACCTTCTACTGAATCAGTCTGAACTCTATCCCCCCACTGAGCTGGTCTACTGAATCAGTCTGAACTCTATCCCCCCACTGAGCTGGTCTACTGAATCAGTCTGAACTCTACCCCCCTCTGACCTTCTACCGAATAAGTCTGAACTCGACCCCCCTCTGAGCTGGTCTACTGAATCAGTCTGAACTATACCCCCCTCTGAGCTGGTCTACTGAATCAGTCTGAACTCTACCCCCCCTCTGAACTGGTCTACTGAATCAGTCTGAACTCTACCCCCCTCTGAGCTGGTCTACTGAATCAGTCTGAACTCTACCCCCCTTCTACTGAATCAGTCTGAACTCTACCCCCCCTCTGAACTGGTCTACTGAATCAGTCTGAACTCTACCCCCCTCTGAGCTGGTCTACTGAATCAGTCTGAACTCTACCCCCCTCTGACCTGGTCTACTGAATCAGTCTGAACTCTACCCCCCTCTGAGCTGGTCTACTGAATCAGTCTGAACTCTACCCCCTCTGACCTTCTACTGAATCAGTCTGAACTCTACCCCCCTCTGAACTGGTCTACTGAATCAGTCTGAACTCCCTCCCCCTCTAACCTGGTCTACTGAATCAGTCTGAACTCTACCCCCCTCTGACCTTCTACTGAATCAGTCTGAACTCTACCCCCCCCTCTGACCTTCTACTGAATCAGTTTGAACTCTACCCCCTCTGACCTGGTCTACTGAATCAGTTTGAACTCTACCCCCTCTGAACTGGTCTACTGAATCAGTCTGAACTCTACCCCCCTCTGACCTTCTACTGAATCAGTCTGAACTCTACCCCCCTCTGACCTTCTACTGAATCAGTCTGAACTCTACCCCCCTCTGACCTGGTCTACTGAATCAGTCTGAACTCTACCCCCCTCTAACCTTCTACTGAATCAGTCTGAACTCTACCCCCCTCTGACCTGGTCTACTGAATCAGTTTGAACTCTACCCCCCTCTGAACTGGTCTACTGAATCAGTCTGAACTCTACCCCCTTCTGACCTTCTACTGAATCAGTCTGAACTCTACCCCCCTCTGAACTGGTCTACTGAATCAGTCTGAACTCTACCCCCCTCTGAGCTTCTACTGAATCAGTCTGAACTCGACCCCCCTCTAAGCTGGTCTACAGAATCAGTCTGAACTCTACTCCCCACTGAGCTGGTCTACAGAATCAGTCTGAACTCTACCCCCCTCTAAGCTGGTCTACAGAATCAGTCTGAACTCTACCCCCCTCTGACCTTCTACTGAATCAGTCTGAACTCTACCCCCCTCTAAGCTGGTCTACTGAATCAGTCTGAACTCTACCCCCCTCTGACCTTCTACTGAATCAGTCTGAACTCTACCCCCCTCTGACCTGGTCTACTGAATCAGTCTGAACTCTACCCCCTCAAACCTTCTACTGAATCAGTCTGAACTTTACCCCCTCTGAGCTGGTCTACTGAATCAGTCTGAACTCTACCCCCCTCTAACCTTCTACTGAATCAGTCTGAACTCTACCCCCCTCTGAGCTGGTCTACTGAATCAGTCTGAACTCTACCCCCCTCTGACCTTCTACTGAATCAGTCTGAACTCTATCCCCCCTGACCTTCTACTGAATCAGTCTGAACTCTACCCCCCTCTGAACTGGTCTACTGAATCAGTCTGAACTCTACCCCCTCTGAGCTGGTCTACTGAATCAGTCTGAACTCTACCCCCCTCTGACCTGGTCTACTGAATCAGTCTGAACTCTACCCCCCTCTGAGCTGGTCTACTGAATCAGTCTGAACTCTACCCCCTCTGAGCTGGTCTACTGAATCAGTCTGAATTCTACCCCCTCTGAGCTGGTCTACTGAATCAGTCTGAACTCTACCCCCCTCTGACCTTCTACTGAATCAGTCTGAACTCTACCCCCCTCTGAGCTGGTCTACTGAATCAGTCTGAACTCTACCCCCTCTGACGCTACTGAATCAGTCTGAACTCTACCCCCTCTGACCTTCTACTGAATCAGTCTGAACTCTACCCCCCTTCTGACCTTCTACTGAATCAGTCTGAACTCTACCCCCCTCTGAGCTGGTCTACTGAATCAGTCTGAACTCTACCCCCCTCTAACCTTCTACTGAATCAGTCTGAACTCTACCCCCCTCTAACCTTCTACTGAATCAGTCTGAACTCTACCCCCCTCTGAGCTGGTCTACTGAATCAGTCTGAACTCTACCCCCCTCTGACCTTCTACTGAATCAGTCTGAACTCTACCCCCTTCTGACCTTCTACTGAATCAGTCTGAACTCTACCCCCCTCTGAGCTGGTCTACTGAATCAGTCTGAACTCTACCCCCCTCTGAGCTGGTCTAATGAATCAGTCTGAACTCTACCCCCCTCTCAGCTGGTCTACTGAATCAGTCTGAACTCTACCCCCCTCTGAGCTGGTCTACTGAATCAGTCTGAACTCTACCCCCTCTGAGCTGGTCTACTGAATCAGTCTGAACTCTACCCCCCTCTGAGCTGGTCTACTGAATCAGTCTGAACTCTACCCCCTCTGAGCTGGTCTACTGAATCAGTCTGAACTCTACCCCCCTCTGACCTTCTACTGAATCAGTCTGAACTCTACCCCCTCTAACCTTCTACTGAATCAGTCTGAACTCTACCCCCTTCTGACCTTCTACTGAATCAGTCTGAACTCTACCCCCCTCTGAGCTGGTCTACTGAATCAGTCTGAACTCTATCCCCCTCTGACCTTCTACTGAATCAGTCTGAACTCTACCCCCCTCTAACCTTCTACTGAATCAGTCTGAACTCTACCTCCCTCTGACCTTCTACTGAATCAGTCTGAACTCTACCCCCCTCTGACCTTCTACTGAATCAGTCTGAACTCTACCCCCCTCTAACCTTCTACTGAATCAGTCTGAACTCTACCCCCCTCTGACCTTCTACTGAATCAGTCTGAACTCTACCCCCCTCTGAGCTGGTCTACTGAATCAGTCTGAACTCTACCCCCCTCTAACCTTCTACTGAATCAGTCTGAACTCTACCCCCCTCTGACCTTCTACTGAATCAGTCTGAACTCTACCCCCTTCTAACCTTCTACTGAATCAGTCTGAACTCTACCCTCCTCTAACCTTCTACTGAATCAGTCTGAACTCTACCCCCCTCTAACCTTCTACTGAATCAGTCTGAACTCTACCCCCCTCTGAGCTGGTCTACTGAATCAGTCTGAACTCTACCCCCCTCTGAACTGGTCTACTGAATCAGTCTGAACTCTACCCCCCTCTGAGCTGGTCTACTGAATCAGTCTGAACTCTACCCCCCTCTGACCTTCTACTGAATCAGTCTGAACTCTACCCCCCTCTAACCTTCTACTGAATCAGTCTGAACTCTACCCCCTCTGAGCTGGTCTACTGAATCAGTCTGAACTCTACCCCCCTCTGACCTTCTACCGAATAAGTCTGAACTCTACCCCCCTCTGAGCTGGTCTACTGAATCAGTCTGAACTCTACCCCCCTCTAAGCTTCTACTGAATCAGTCTGAACTCTACCCCCCTCTGAGCTGGTCTACTGAATCAGTCTGAACTCTACCCCCCTCTGAACTGGTCTACTGAATCAGTCTGAACTCTACCCCCTCTGACCTTCTACTGAATCAGTCTGAACTCTACCCCCCTCTGACCTTCTACTGAATCAGTCTGAACTCTACCCCCCTCTGACCTTCTACTGAATCAGTCTGAACTCTACCCCCCTCTGACCTTCTACTGAATCAGTCTGAACTCTACCCCCCTCTGACCTTCTACTGAATCAGTCTGAACTCTATCCCCCACTGAGCTGGTCTACTGAATCAGTCTGAACTCTACCCCCCTCTGAGCTGGTCTACTGAATCAGTCTGAACTCTATCCCCCACTGAGCTGGTCTACTGAATCAGTCTGAACTCTACCCCCCTCTGACCTTCTACCGAATAAGTCTGAACTCTACCCCCTCTGAGCTGGTCTACTGAATCAGTCTGAACTCTACCCCCTCTAAGCTTCTACTGAATCAGTCTGAACTCTACCCCCCTCTGAGCTGGTCTACTGAATCAGTCTGAACTCTACCCCCCTCTGAGCTGGTCTACTGAATCAGTCTGAACTCTACCCCCCTCTAAGCTGGTCTACTGAATCAGTCTGAACTCTACCCCCCTCTGACCTGGTCTACTGAATCAGTCTGAACTCTACCCCTCTGACCTTCTACTGAATCAGTCTGAACTCTACCCCCCCTCTGACCTTCTACTGAATCAGTCTGAACTCTACCCCCCTCTGACCTTCTACTGAATCAGTCTGAACTCTACCCCCTCTGACCTTCTACTGAATCAGTCTGAACTCTACCCCCCTCTGACCTTCTACTGAATCAGTCTGAACTCTACCCCCCCTCTGAGCTGGTCTACTGAATCAGTCTGAACTCTACCCCCCTCTGAACTGGTCTACTGAATCAGTCTGAACTCTACCCCCTCTAACCTTCTACTGAATCAGTCTGAACTCTACCCCCTCTGAACTGGTCTACTGAATCAGTCTGAACTCTACCCCCCTCTGACCTGTTCTACCGAATAAGTCTGAACTCTACCCCCTCTGACCTTCTACTGAATCAGTCTGAACTCTATCCCCCCACTGAGCTGGTCTACTGAATCAGTCTGAACTCTATCCCCCACTGAGCTGGTCTACTGAATCAGTCTGAACTCTATCCCCCCACTGAGCTGGTCTACTGAATCAGTCTGAACTCTACCCCCCTCTGACCTTCTACCGAATAAGTCTGAACTCTACCCCCCTCTGACCTTCTACTGAATCAGTCTGAACTCTATCCCCCACTGAGCTGGTCTACTGAATCAGTCTGAACTCTACCCCCCTCTGACCTTCTACCGAATAAGTCTGAACTCTACCCCCCTCTGAGCTGGTCTACTGAATCAGTCTGAACTCTACCCCCCTCTAAGCTTCTACTGAATCAGTCTGAACTCTACCCCCCCTCTGAGCTGGTCTACTGAATCAGTCTGAACTCTACCCCCCTCTGACCTTCTACTGAATCAGTCTGAACTCTACCCCCCTCTGAGCTGGTCTACTGAATCAGTCTGAACTCTACCCCCTCTGAGCTGGTCTACTGAATCAGTCTGAACTCTACCCCCCTCTAAGCTGTCTACTGAATCAGTCTGAACTCTACCCCCCTCTGAGCTGGTCTACTGAATCAGTCTGAACTCTACCCCCCTCTGAGCTGGTCTACTGAATCAGTCTGAACTCTACCCCCCTCTGACCTTCTACTGAATCAGTCTGAACTCTACCCCCTCTGAGCTGGTCTACTGAATCAGTCTGAACTCTACCCCCTCTGAGCTGGTCTACTGAATCAGTTTGAACTCTACCCCCCTCTGAACTGGTCTACTGAATCAGTCTGAACTCTACCCCCCACTGAGCTGGTCTACTGAATCAGTCTGAACTCTACCCCCTCTGAACTTCTACTGAATCAGTCTGAACTCTACCCCCCTCTGAGCTGGTCTACTGAATCAGTCTGAACTCTACCCCCCTCTGAGCTGGTCTACTGAATCAGTCTGAACTCTACCCCCCTCTGAACTGGTCTACTGAATCAGTCTGAACTCTACCCCCCTCTGACCTTCTACTGAATCAGTCTGAACTCTACCCCCCTCTGACCTTCTACCGAATAAGTCTGAACTCTACCCCCTCTGAGCTGGTCTACTGAATCAGTCTGAACTCTACCCCCCTCTGAGCTTCTACTGAATCAGTCTGAACTCTACCCCCCTCTGAGCTGGTCTACTGAATCAGTCTGAACTCTACCCCCTCTGAACTGGTCTACTGAATCAGTCTGAACTCTATCCCCCCTGACCTTCTACTGAATCAGTCTGAACTCTACCCCCTTCTGACCTTCTACTGAATCAGTCTGAACTCTACCCCCCTCTGACCTTCTACTGAATCAGTCTGAACTCTACCCCCCTCTGACCTTCTACTGAATCAGTCTGAACTCTACCCCCCTCTGACCTTCTACTGAATCAGTCTGAACTCTATCCCCCTCTGAGCTGGTCTACTGAATCAGTCTGAACTCTACCCCTCTGAGCTGGTCTACTGAATCAGTCTGAACTCTATCCCCCCACTGAGCTGGTCTACTGAATCAGTCTGAACTCTACCCCCCTCTGACCTTCTACCGAATAAGTCTGAACTCTACCCCCCTCTGAGCTGGTCTACTGAATCAGTCTGAACTCTACCCCCCTCTGAGCTGGTCTACTGAATCAGTCTGAACTCTACCCCCCTCTGAGCTGGTCTACTGAATCAGTCTGAACTCTACCCCCTCTGAGCTGGTCTACTGAATCAGTCTGAACTCTACCCCCCTCTGAGCTGGTCTACTGAATCAGTCTGAACTCTACCCCCTCTGAGCTGGTCTACTGAATCAGTCTGAACTCTACCCCCCTCTGACCTTCTACTGAATCAGTCTGAACTCTACCCCCCTCTGACCTTCTACTGAATCAGTCTGAACTCTACCCCCCTCTGACCTTCTACTGAATCAGTCTGAACTCTACCCCCCTCTGACCTTCTACTGAATCAGTCTGAACTCTACCCCCCTCTGACCTTCTACTGAATCAGTCTGAACTCTACCCCCCCTCTGAGCTGGTCTACTGAATCAGTCTGAACTCTACCCCCCTCTGAACTGGTCTACTGAATCAGTCTGAACTCTACCCCCCTCTAACCTTCTACTGAATCAGTCTGAACTCTACCCCCCTCTGAACTGGTCTACTGAATCAGTCTGAACTCTACCCCCCTCTGAGCTTCTACCGAATAAGTCTGAACTCTACCCCCTCTGACCTTCTACTGAATCAGTCTGAACTCTACCCCCTCTGAGCTGGTCTACTGAATCAGTCTGAACTCTACCCCCCTCTGAGCTGGTCTACTGAATCAGTCTGAACTCTATCCCCCTCTGAGCTGGTCTACTGAATCAGTCTGAACTCTACCCCCCTCTGACCTTCTACCGAATAAGTCTGAACTCTACCCCCCTCTAAGCTTCTACTGAATCAGTCTGAACTCTACCCCCCTCTGAGCTGGTCTACTGAATCAGTCTGAACTCTACCCCCTCTGACCTTCTACCGAATAAGTCTGAACTCTACCCCCTCTGAGCTGGTCTACTGAATCAGTCTGAACTCTACCCCCCTCTAAGCTGTCTACTGAATCAGTCTGAACTCTACCCCCCTCTGAGCTGGTCTACTGAATCAGTCTGAACTCTACCCCCCTCTGACCTTCTACTGAATCAGTCTGAACTCTACCCCCTCTGAGCTGGTCTACTGAATCAGTCTGAACTCTACCCCCCTCTGAGCTGGTCTACTGAATCAGTCTGAACTCTACCCCCTCTGAGCTTCTACTGAATCAGTCTGAACTCTACCCCCCCTCTGAACTGGTCTACTGAATCAGTCTGAACTCTACCCCCTCTGAGCTGGTCTACTGAATCAGTCTGAACTCTACCCCCCTCTAATCTTCTACTGAATCAGTCTGAACTCTACCCCCTCTGAGCTGGTCTACTGAATCAGTCTGAACTCTACCCCCTCTGAGCTGGTCTACTGAATCAGTCTGAACTCTACCCCCCTCTGAACTGGTCTACTGAATCAGTCTGAACTCTACCCCCCTCTGAGCTGGTCTACTGAATCAGTCTGAACTCTACCCCCCCTGACCTTCTACTGAATCAGTCTGAACTCTACCCCCCTCTGAGCTGGTCTACTGAATCAGTCTGAACTCTACCCCCCTCTGAGCTGGTCTACTGAATCAGTCTGAACTCTACCCCCTCTGAACTGGTCTACTGAATCAGTCTGAACTCTACCCCCCTCTGACCTTCTACTGAATCAGTCTGAACTCTACCCCCCTCTGACCTTCTACTGAATCAGTCTGAACTCTATCCCCCCACTGAGCTGGTCTACTGAATCAGTCTGAACTCTACCCCCCTCTGAGCTGGTCTACTGAATCAGTCTGAACTCTACCCCCTCTGAGCTGGTCTACTGAATCAGTCTGAACTCTACCCCCTCTGACCTTCTACTGAATCAGTCTGAACTCTACCCCCCTCTGAGCTGGTCTACTGAATCAGTCTGAACTCTACCCCCCTCTAAGCTTCTACTGAATCAGTCTGAACTCTACCCCCCTCTGAGCTGGTCTACTGAATCAGTCTGAACTCTACCCCCCTCTGAGCTGGTCTACTGAATCAGTCTGAACTCTACCCCCCTCTGAGCTGGTCTACTGAATCAGTCTGAACTCTACCCCCCTCTGAGCTGGTCTACTGAATCAGTCAGAACTCTACCCCCCCTCTGACCTGGTCTACTGAATCAGTCTGAACTCTACCCCCTCTGACCTTCTACTGAATCAGTCCGAACTCTACCCCCCTCTGACCTTCTACTGAATCAGTCTGAACTCTACCCCCTCTGACCTTCTACTGAATCAGTCTGAACTCTACCCCCCCTCTGAACTGGTCTACTGAATCAGTCTGAACTCTACCCCCCTCTAACCTTCTACTGAATCAGTCTGAACTCTACCCCCCTCTGAACTGGTCTACTGAATCAGTCTGAACTCTACCCCCCTCTGACCTTCTACCGAATAAGTCTGAACTCTACCCCCCTCTGACCTTCTACAGAATAAGTCTGAACTCTACCCCCCTCTGACCTACTGAATCAGTCTGAACTCTACCCCCCTCTGACCTTCTACTGAATCAGTCTGAACTCTATCCCCCTCTGAGCTGGTCTACTGAATCAGTCTGAACTCTATCCCCCCACTGAGCTGGTCTACTGAATCAGTCTGAACTCTATCCCCCCACTGAGCTGGTCTACTGAATCAGTCTGAACTCTACCCCCCTCTGACCTTCTACCGAATAAGTCTGAACTCTACCCCCCTCTGACCTTCTACTGAATCAGTCTGAACTCTATCCCCCCACTGAGCTGGTCTACTGAATCAGTCTGAACTCTACCCCCTCTGACCTTCTACCGAATAAGTCTGAACTCTACCCCTCTGAGCTGGTCTACTGAATCAGTCTGAACTCTACCCCTCTAAGCTGTTCTACTGAATCAGTCTGAACTCTACCCCCTCTGACCTTCTACTGAATCAGTCTGAACTCTACCCCCCTCTGAGCTGGTCTACTGAATCAGTCTGAACTCTACCCCCCTCTGAGCTGGTCTACTGAATCAGTCTGAACTCTACCCCCCTCTAAGCTTCTACTGAATCAGTCTGAACTCTACCCCCCTCTGAGCTGGTCTACTGAATCAGTCTGAACTCTACCCCCCTCTGAGCTGGTCTACTGAATCAGTCTGAACTCTACCCCCCTCTGACCTTCTACTGAATCAGTCTGAACTCTACCCCCCTCTGAGCTGGTCTACTGAATCAGTCTGAACTCTACCCCCCTCTGAGCTGGTCTACTGAATCAGTCTGAACTCTACCCCCCTCTGAACTGGTCTACTGAATCAGTCTGAACTCTACCCCCTCTGAGCTGGTCTACTGAATCAGTCTGAACTCTACCCCCTCTGAGCTGGTCTACTGAATCAGTCTGAACTCTACCCCCTCTGAGCTGGTCTACTGAATCAGTCTGAACTCTACCCCCCTCTGACCTTCTACTGAATCAGTCTGAACTCTACCCCCCTCTGAGCTGGTCTACTGAATCAGTCTGAACTCTACCCCCCCTCTGACCTTCTACTGAATCAGTCTGAACTCTACCCCCCTCTGACCTTCTACTGAATCAGTCTGAACTTTACCCCCTCTGACCTGGTCTACTGAATCAGTCTGAACTCTACCCCCTCTGAGCTGGTCTACTGAATCAGTCTGAACTCTACCCCCTCTGAGCTGGTCTACTGAATCAGTCTGAACTCTACCCCCCTCTGACCTTCTACTGAATCAGTCTGAACTCTACCCCCCTCTGACCTCTACTGAATCAGTCTGAACTCTACCCCCTCTGAGCTGGTCTACTGAATCAGTCTGAACTCTACCCCCCTCTGAGCTGGTCTACTGAATCAGTCTGAACTCTACCCCCCTCTGACCTTCTACTGAATCAGTCTGAACTCTACCCCCCTCTGACCTGGTCTACTGAATCAGTCTGAACTCTACCCCCCTCTGAGCTGGTCTACTGAATCAGTCTGAACTCTACCCCCTCTGAGCTGGTCTACTGAATCAGTCTGAACTCTACCCCCCTCTGAGCTGGTCTACTGAATCAGTCTGAACTCTACCCCCTCTGACCTTCTACCGAATCAGTCTGAACTCTACCCCCCTCTGAGCTGGTCTACTGAATCAGTCTGAACTCTACCCCCTCTGAGCTTCTACTGAATCAGTCTGAACTCTACCCCCTCTGAGCTGGTCTACTGAATCAGTCTGAACTCTACCCCCTCTGAGCTGGTCTACTGAATCAGTCTGAACTCTACCCCCCTCTGAGCTGGTCTACTGAATCAGTCTGAACTCTACCCCCCTCTGAGCTGGTCTACTGAATCAGTCTGAACTCTACCCCCCTCTGACCTGGTCTACTGAATCAGTCTGAACTCTACCCCCCTCTGACCTTCTACTGAATCAGTCTGAACTCTACCCCCCTCTGACCTTCTACTGAATCAGTCTGAACTCTACCCCCCTCTGACCTTCTACTGAATCAGTCTGAACTCTACCCCCCTCTGAACTGGTCTACTGAATCAGTCTGAACTCTACCCCCCTCTGACCTTCTACTGAATCAGTCTGAACTCTACCCCCCTCTGAACTGGTCTACTGAATCAGTCTGAACTCTACCCCCCTCTGACCTTCTACCGAATAAGTCTGAACTCTACCCCTCTGACCTGTCTACTGAATAAGTCTGAACTCTACCCCCCTCTGACCTTCTACTGAATCAGTCTGAACTCTACCCCCCTCTGACCTTCTACTGAATCAGTCTGAACTCTACCCCCCTCTGAGCTGGTCTACTGAATCAGTCTGAACTCTACCCCCCTCTGAGCTGGTCTACTGAATCAGTCTGAACTCTACCCCCCTCTGAGCTGTCTACTGAATCAGTCTGAACTCTACCCCCCTCTGACCTTCTACCGAATCAGTCTGAACTCTACCCCCCTCTGACCTTCTACTGAATCAGTCTGAACTCTACCCCCTCTGAGCTGGTCTACTGAATCAGTCTGAACTCTACCCCCCTCTGACCTTCTACCGAATAAGTCTGAACTCTACCCCCTCTGAGCTGGTCTACTGAATCAGTCTGAACTCTACCCCCTCTGAGCTTCTACTGAATCAGTCTGAACTCTACCCCCCTCTGACCTTCTACTGAATCAGTCTGAACTCTACCCCCCTCTGAGCTGGTCTACTGAATCAGTCTGAACTCTACCCCCCTCTGAGCTTCTACTGAATCAGTCTGAACTCTACCCCCCTCTGAGCTTCTACTGAATCAGTCTGAACTCTACCCCCCTCTGAGCTGGTCTACTGAATCAGTCTGAACTCTACCCCCCTCTGAGCTGGTCTACTGAATCAGTCTGAACTCTACCCCCCTCTGACCTTCTACTGAATCAGTCTGAACTCTACCCCCTCTGAGCTGGTCTACTGAATCAGTCTGAACTCTACCCCCCTCTGAGCTGGTCTACTGAATCAGTCTGAACTCTACCCCCCTCTGAACTGGTCTACTGAATCAGTCTGAACTCTAGCCCCTCTGAGCTGGTCTACTGAATCCGTCTGAACTCTACCCCCTCTGAGCTGGTCTACTGAATCAGTCTGAACTCTACCCCCCCTCTGAGCTGGTCTACTGAATCAGTCTGAACTCTACCCTCCTCTGACCTTCTACTGAATCAGTCTGAACTCTACCCTCCTCTGACCTGGTCTACTGAATCAGTCTGAACTCTACCCCCCTCTGACCTTCTACTGAATCAGTCTGAACTCTACCCCCCTCTGACCTTCTACTGAATCAGTCTGAACTCTACCCCCCCTCTGACCTGGTCTACTGAATCAGTCTGAACTCTACCCCCTCTGAACTGGTCTACTGAATCAGTCTGAACTCTATCCCCCTCTGAGCTGGTCTACTGAATCAGTCTGAACTCTACCCCCCTCTAACCTTCTACTGAATCAGTCTGAACTCTACCCCCTCTGACCTGGTCTACTGAATCAGTCTGAACTCTACCCCCTCTGACCTTCTACTGAATCAGTCTGAACTCTACCCCTCTGAGCTGGTCTACTGAATCAGTCTGAACTCTACCCCCCTCTGACCTTCTACTGAATCAGTCTGAACTCTACCCCCCTCTGAGCTGGTCTACTGAATCAGTCTGAACTCTACCCCCCTCTGACCTTCTACTGAATCAGTCTGAACTCTACCCCTCTGAGCTGGTCTACTGAATCAGTCTGAACTCTACCCCCTCTGACCTGGTCTACTGAATCAGTCTGAACTCTACCCCCTCTGAGCTTCTACTGAATCAGTCTGAACTCTACCCCCTCTGAGCTGGTCTACTGAATCAGTCTGAACTCTATCCAACCTGACCTTCTACTGAATCAGTCTGAACTCTACCCCCCTCTGAGCTGGTCTACTGAATCAGTCTGAACTCTACCCCCCTCTGAGCTGGTCTACTGAATCAGTCTGAACTCTACCCCCCTCTGAGCTGGTCTACTGAATCAGTCTGAACTCTACCCCCCTCTGAGCTGGTCTACTGAATCAGTCTGAACTCTACCCCCTCTGACCTGGTCTACTGAATCAGTCTGAACTCTACCCCCCTCTGACCTTCTACTGAATCAGTCTGAACTCTACCCCCCTCTGACCTTCTACTGAATCAGTCTGAACTCTACCCCCCTCTGACCTTCTACTGAATCAGTCTGAACTCTACCCCCCTCTGAACTGGTCTACTGAATCAGTCTGAACTCTACCCCCCTCTAACCTTCTACTGAATCAGTCTGAACTCTACCCCCTCTGAACTGGTCTACTGAATCAGTCTGAACTCTACCCCCTCTGACCTTCTACTGAATAAGTCTGAACTCTACCCCCTCTGACCTTCTACAGAATAAGTCTGAACTCTACCCCCCTCTGACCTACTGAATCAGTCTGAACTCTACCCCCTCTGAGCTTCTACTGAATCAGTCTGAACTCTACCCCCCTCTGAGCTGGTCTACTGAATCAGTCTGAACTCTACCCCCCTCTGAGCTGGTCTACTGAATCAGTCTGAACTCTACCCCCTCTGAGCTGGTCTACTGAATCAGTCTGAACTCTACCCCCTCTGACCTTCTACCGAATCAGTCTGAACTCTACCCCCCTCTGACCTGTCTACTGAATCAGTCTGAACTCTACCCCCCTCTGAGCTGGTCTACTGAATCAGTCTGAACTCTACCCCTCTGACCTTCTACTGAATAAGTCTGAACTCTACCCCCCCTCTGAGCTGGTCTACTGAATCAGTCTGAACTCTACCCCCCTCTAACCTTCTACTGAATCAGTCTGAACTCTACCTCCCTCTAATCTTCTACTGAATCAGTCTGAACTCTACCCCCCTCTGAGCTGGTCTACTGAATCAGTCTGAACTCTACCCCCCCTCTGAGCTGGTCTACTGAATCAGTCTGAACTCTACCCTCCTCTGACCTTCTACTGAATCAGTCTGAACTCTACCCCCCTCTGACCTGGTCTACTGAATCAGTCTGAACTCTACCCCCCTCTGAGCTGGTCTACTGAATCAGTCTGAACTCTACCCCCCTCTGACCTTCTACTGAATCAGTCTGAACTCTACCCCCCTCTGAGCTGGTCTACTGAATCAGTCTGAACTCTACCCCCCTCTGAGCTGGTCTACTGAATCAGTCTGAACTCTACCCCCCTCTGAACTGGTCTACTGAATCAGTCTGAACTCTACCCCCTCTGAGCTGGTCTACTGAATCAGTCTGAACTCTACCCCTCTGAGCTGGTCTACTGAATCAGTCTGAACTCTACCCCCCCTCTGAGCTGGTCTACTGAATCAGTCTGAACTCTACCCCCCTCTGACCTTCTACTGAATCAGTCTGAACTCTATCCCCCTCTGAGCTGGTCTACTGAATCAGTCTGAACTCTACCCCCCTCTGACCTTCTACTGAATCAGTCTGAACTCTACCCCCCTCTGACCTTCTACTGAATCAGTCTGAACTCTACCCCCTCTGAGCTGGTCTACTGAATCAGTCTGAACTCTACCCCCCTCTGAACTGGTCTACTGAATCAGTCTGAACTCTACCCCCCTCTGAGCTGGTCTACTGAATCAGTCTGAACTCTACCCCCCTCTGAGCTGTCTACTGAATCAGTCTGAACTCTACCCCCCTCTGACCTGGTCTACTGAATCAGTCTGAACTCTACCCCCCTCTGACCTTCTACTGAATCAGTCTGAACTCTACCCCCTCTGAGCTGGTCTACTGAATCAGTCTGAACTCTACCCCTCTGACCTTCTACTGAATCAGTCTGAACTCTACCCCCTCTGAGCTGGTCTACTGAATCAGTCTGAACTCTACCCCCTCTGACCTTCTACTGAATCAGTCTGAACTCTACCCCCCTCTGAGCTGGTCTACTGAATCAGTCTGAACTCTACCCCCTCTGACCTTCTACTGAATCAGTCTGAACTCTACCCCCTCTGACCTTCTACTGAATCAGTCTGAACTCTACCCCCTCTGAGCTGGTCTACTGAATCAGTCTGAACTCTACCCCCCTCTGACCTTCTACTGAATCAGTCTGAACTCTACCCCCCTCTGAGCTGGTCTACTGAATCAGTCTGAACTCTACCCCCCTCTGAGCTGGTCTACTGAATCAGTCTGATCTCTACCCTCCTCTAACCTTCTACTGAATCAGTCTGAACTCTACCCCCCTCTAAGCTGGTCTACTGAATCAGTCTGAACTCTACCCCCCTCTGACCTTCTTCTGAATCAGTCTGAACTCTACCCCCCTCTGAGCTGGTCTACTGAATCAGTCTGAACTCTACCCCCCTCTGACCTTCTACTGAATCAGTCTGAACTCTACCCCCCTCTGAACTGGTCTACTGAATCAGTCTGAACTCTACCCCCCTCTGACCTGTCTACTGAATCAGTCTGAACTCTACCCCCCTCTGAGCTTCTACTGAATCAGTCTGAACTCTACCCCCCTCTGACCTTCTACTGAATCAGTCTGAACTCTACCCCCCCTCTGAACTGGTCTACTGAATCAGTCTGAACTCTACCCCCCTCTGAGCTGGTCTACTGAATCAGTCTGAACTCTACCCCCCTCTGAGCTGGTCTACTGAATCAGTCTGAACTCTACCCCCCTCTGAACTGGTCTACTGAATCAGTCTGAACTCTACCCCCCTCTGAGCTGGTCTACTGAATCAGTCTGAACTCTACCCCCCCTCTGAGCTGGTCTACTGAATCAGTCTGAACTCTACCCCCTCTGAGCTGGTCTACTGAATCAGTCTGAACTCTACCCCTCTGAGCTGGTCTACTGAATCAGTCTGAACTCTACCCCCCTCTGAGCTTCTACTGAATCAGTCTGAACTCTACCCCCCTCTGACCTTCTACTGAATCAGTCTGTACTCTACCCCCCTCTGAGCTGTCTACTGAATCAGTCTGAACTCTACCCCCCTCTGACCTTCTACTGAATCAGTCTGAACTCTACCCCCTCTGAGCTGGTCTACTGAATCAGTCTGAACTCTACCCCCCTCTGAGCTGGTCTACTGAATCAGTCTGAACTCTACCCCCCTCTGACCTTCTACTGAATCAGTCTGAACTCTACCCCCCTCTGAGCTGGTCTACTGAATCAGTCTGAACTCTACCCCCCTCTGAGCTGGTCTACTGAATCAGTCTGAACTCTACCCCCCTCTGAGCTGGTCTACTGAATCAGTCTGAACTCTACCCCCCTCTGAGCTGTCTACTGAATCAGTCTGAACTCTACCCCCCTCTGAGCTGGTCTACTGAATCAGTCTGAACTCTACCCCCCTCTGACCTTCTACTGAATCAGTCTGAACTCTACCCCCCTCTGAGCTGGTCTACTGAATCAGTCTGAACTCTACCCCCCTCTGACCTACTGAATCAGTCTGAACTCTACCCCCCTCTGACCTACTGAATCAGTCTGAACTCTACCCCCCTCTGATCTTCTACTGAATCAGTCTGAACTCTACCCCCTCTGAGCTGGTCTACTGAATCAGTCTGAACTCTACCCCCCTCTGAGCTGGTCTACTGAATCAGTCTGAACTCTACCCCCCCTCTGAGCTGGTCTACTGAATCAGTCTGAACTCTATCCCCCCTGACCTTCTACTGAATCAGTCTGAACTCTACCCCCTCTGAGCTGGTCTACTGAATCAGTCTGAACTCTACCCCCCCTCTGAGCTGGTCTACTGAATCAGTCTGAACTCTACCCCCCTCTGACCTTCTACTGAATCAGTCTGAACTCTACCCCCCTCTGAGCTGGTCTACTGAATCAGTCTGAACTCTACCCCCCTCTGACCTGGTCTACTGAATCAGTCTGAACTCTACCCCCCTCTGACCTTCTACTGAATCAGTCTGAACTCTACCCCCTCTGACCTTCTACTGAATCAGTCTGAACTCTACCCCCCTCTGACCTGGTCTACTGAATCAGTCTGAACTCTACCCCCCTCTGAACTGGTCTACTGAATCAGTCTGAACTCTACCCCCCTCTGAGCTGGTCTACTGAATCAGTCTGAACTCTACCCCCCTCTGAGCTTCTACTGAATCAGTCTGAACTCTACCCCCCTCTGAGCTGGTCTACTGAATCAGTCTGAACTCTACCCCCCTCTGACCTTCTACTGAATCAGTCTGAACTCTACCCCTCTGACCTGGTCTACTGAATCAGTCTGAACTCTACCCCCCTCTGAGCTTCTACTGAATCAGTCTGAACTCTACCCCCTCTGAGCTGGTCTACTGAATCAGTCTGAACTCTACCCCCCTCTGACCTGTCTACTGAATCAGTCTGAACTCTACCCCCCTCTGACCTTCTACTGAATCAGTCTGAACTCTACCCCCTCTAAGCTGGTCTACTGAATCAGTCTGAACTCTACCCCCCTCTGAGCTTCTACTGAATCAGTCTGAACTCTACCCCCCTCTGAGCTTCTACTGAATCAGTCTGAACTCTACCCCCTCTGAGCTGGTCTACTGAATCAGTCTGAACTCTACCCCCCTCTGACCTGGTCTACTGAATCAGTCTGAACTCTACCCCCTCTGAGCTGGTCTACTGAATCAGTCTGAACTCTACCCCCTCTGACCTTCTACTGAATCAGTCTGAACTCTACCCCCCCTCTGAGCTGGTCTACTGAATCAGTCTGAACTCTACCCCCTCTGACCTGTCTACTGAATCAGTCTGAACTCTACCCCCCTCTGAGCTGGTCTACTGAATCAGTCTGAACTCTACCCCCTCTGACCTTCTACTGAATCAGTCTGAACTCTACCCCCCTCTGAGCTTCTACTGAATCAGTCTGAACTCTACCCCCCCTCTGACCTGTCTACTGAATCAGTCTGAACTCTACCCCCTCTGACCTGGTCTACTGAATCAGTCTGAACTCTACCCCCTCTGAGCTGGTCTACTGAATCAGTCTGAACTCTACCCCCCTCTGAGCTGGTCTACTGAATCAGTCTGAACTCTACCCCCCTCTGAACTGGTCTACTGAATCAGTCTGAACTCTACCCCCCTCTGAACTGGTCTACTGAATCAGTCTGAACTCTACCCCCCCTCTAACCTGGTCTACTGAATCAGTCTGAACTCTACCCCCCTCTGAGCTGGTCTACTGAATCAGTCTGAACTCTACCCCCCTCTGAGCTGGTCTACTGAATCAGTCTGAACTCTACCCCCCTCTGACCTTCTACTGAATCAGTCTGAACTCTACCCCCCTCTAACCTTCTACTGAATCAGTCTGAACTCTACCCCCCTCTGACCTTCTACTGAATCAGTCTGAACTCTATCCAACCTGACCTTCTACTGAATCAGTCTGAACTCTACCCCCCTCTGAGCTGGTCTACTGAATCAGTCTGAACTCTACCCCCCTCTGAGCTGGTCTACTGAATCAGTCTGAACTCTACCCCCCTCTGACCTTCTACTGAATCAGTCTGAACTCTACCCCCTCTGAGCTGGTCTACTGAATCAGTCTGAACTCTACCCCCCTCTGAGCTGGTCTACTGAATCAGTCTGAACTCTACCCCCTCTGAGCTGGTCTACTGAATCAGTCTGAACTCTACCCCCCTCTGACCTTCTACTGAATCAGTCTGAACTCTACCCCCCTCTGAGCTGGTCTACTGAATCAGTCTGAACTCTACCCCCCTCTGAGCTTCTACTGAATCAGTCTGAACTCTACCCCCCTCTGAGCTGGTCTACTGAATCAGTCTGAACTCTACCCCCCTCTGACCTGGTCTACTGAATCAGTCTGAACTCTACCCCCCTCTGAGCTGGTCTACTGAATCAGTCTGAACTCTACCCCCTCTGATCTTCTACTGAATCAGTCTGAACTCTACCCCCCTCTGAGCTGGTCTACTGAATCAGTCTGAACTCTACCCCCTCTGAGCTGGTCTACTGAATCAGTCTGAACTCTACCCCCCTCTGAGCTGGTCTACTGAATCAGTCTGAACTCTACCCCCCTCTGACCTTCTACTGAATCAGTCTGAACTCTACCCCCCTCTGAGCTGGTCTACTGAATCAGTCTGAACTCTACCCCCCTCTGAGCTGGTCTACTGAATCAGTCTGAACTCTACCCCCCTCTGAGCTTCTACTGAATCAGTCTGAACTCTACCCCCCTCTGACCTGGTCTACTGAATCAGTCTGAACTCTACCCCCTCTGAGCTGGTCTACTGAATCAGTCTGAACTCTACCCCCTCTGACCTTTCTACTGAATCAGTCTGAACTCTACCCCCTCTGAACTGGTCTACTGAATCAGTCTGAACTCTACCCCTCTGACCTGGTCTACTGAATCAGTCTGAACTCTACCCCCCTCTGAGCTGGTCTACTGAATCAGTCTGAACTCTACCCCCCTCTGAGCTGGTCTACTGAATCAGTCTGAACTCTACCCCCCTCTGACCTGGTCTACTGAATCAGTCTGAACTCTACCCCCCTCTGAGCTGGTCTACTGAATCAGTCTGAACTCTACCCCCCTCTGACCTTCTACTGAATCAGTCTGAACTCTACTCCCCTCTGACCTGGTCTACTGAATCAGTCTGAACTCTACCCCCCTCTGACCTGGTCTACTGAATCAGTCTGAACTCTACCCCCCTCTGACCTGGTCTACTGAATCAGTCTGAACTCTACCCCCCTCTGAACTGGTCTACTGAATCAGTCTGAACTCTACCCCTCTGAACTGGTCTACTGAATCAGTCTGAACTCTACCCCCCTCTGAGCTGGTCTACTGAATCAGTCTGAACTCTACCCCCCTCTGAACTGTCTACTGAATCAGTCTGAACTCTACCCCCTCTGAACTGGTCTACTGAATCAGTCTGAACTCTACCCCCCTCTGAACTTCTACTGAATCAGTCTGAACTCTACCCCCCTCTGAGCTGGTCTACTGAATCAGTCTGAACTCTACCCCCCTCTGAGCTTCTACTGAATCAGTCTGAACTCTACCCTCTGAGCTGGTCTACTGAATCAGTCTGAACTCTACCCCTCTGACCTGGTCTACTGAATCAGTCTGAACTCTACCCCCCCTCTGACCTTCTACTGAATCAGTCTGAACTCTACCCCCCTCTGACCTTCTACTGAATCAGTCTGAACTCTACCCCCCTCTAACCTTCTACTGAATCAGTCTGAACTCTACCCCCCTCTGACCTGGTCTACTGAATCAGTCTGAACTCTACCCCCCTCTGAGCTGGTCTACTGAATCAGTCTGAACTCTACCCTCTGACTGTCTACTGAATCAGTCTGAACTCTACCCCCTCTGAGCTGGTCTACTGAATCAGTCTGAACTCTACCCCCTCTGAGCTGTCTACTGAATCAGTCTGAACTCTACCCCCCTCTGAGCTGGTCTACTGAATCAGTCTGAACTCTACCCCCCTCTGAGCTTCTACTGAATCAGTCTGAACTCTACCCCCCTCTGAGCTGGTCTACTGAATCAGTCTGAACTCTACCCCCTCTGAGCTGGTCTACTGAATCAGTCTGAACTCTACCCCCTCTGAGCTGGTCTACTGAATCAGTCTGAACTCTACCCCCTCTGAGCTGGTCTACTGAATCAGTCTGAACTCTACCCCCCTCTGACCTTCTACTGAATCAGTCTGAACTCTACCCCCTCTGAGCTGGTCTACTGAATCAGTCTGAACTCTACCCCCTCTGAGCTGGTCTACTGAATCCAGTCTGAACTCTACCCCCTCTGACCTTCTACTGAATCAGTCTGAACTCTACCCCCCCTCTGAGCTGGTCTACTGAATCAGTCTGAACTCTACCCCTCTGAACTTCTACTGAATCAGTCTGAACTCTACCCCCTCTGAGCTGGTCTACTGAATCAGTCTGAACTCTACCCCCTCTGACCTGGTCTACTGAATCAGTCTGAACTCTACCCCCCTCTGACCTGGTCTACTGAATCAGTCTGAACTCTACCCCCCTCTGACCTGGTCTACTGAATCAGTCTGAACTCTACCCCCTCTGACCTTCTACTGAATCAGTCTGAACTCTACCCCTCTGACCTGGTCTACTGAATCAGTCTGAACTCTACCCCCCTCTGAGCTGGTCTACTGAATCAGTCTGAACTCTACCCCCCTCTGAGCTGGTCTACTGAATCAGTCTGAACTCTACCCCCTCTGAGCTGGTCTACTGAATCAGTCTGAACTCTATGCCCCCACTGAGCTGGTCTACTGAATCAGTCTGAACTCTACCCCCCTCTGAGCTGGTCTACTGAATCAGTCTGAACTCTACCCCCCTCTGAGCTGGTCTACTGAATCAGTCTGAACTCTACCCCCTCTGAGCTGGTCTACTGAATCAGTCTGAACTCTACCCCCTCTGACCTTCTACTGAATCAGTCTGAACTCTACCCCCCTCTGAGCTGGTCTACTGAATCAGTCTGAACTCTACCCCCTCTGAGCTGGTCTACTGAATCAGTCTGAACTCTACCCCCTCTGAGCTGGTCTACTGAATCAGTCTGAACTCTACCCCTCTGACTTCTACTGAATCAGTCTGAACTCTACCCCCCTCTGAGCTGGTCTACTGAATCAGTCTGAACTCTACCCCCCTCTGAGCTGGTCTACTGAATCAGTCTGAACTCTACCCCCCTCTGAGCTGGTCTACTGAATCAGTCTGAACTCTACCCCCCTCTGAGCTGGTCTACTGAATCAGTCTGAACTCTACCCCCCTCTAACCTTCTACTGAATCAGTCTGAACTCTACCCCCCTCTGAGCTGGTCTACTGAATCAGTCTGAACTCTACCCCCTCTGAGCTGGTCTACTGAATCAGTCTGAACTCTACCCCCTCTGAGCTGGTCTACTGAATCAGTCTGAACTCTACCCCCCCTCTGACCTTCTACTGAATCCAGTCTGAACTCTACCCCCCTCTGACCTTCTACTGAATCAGTCTGAACTCTACCCCCCTCTGAGCTGTCTACTGAATCAGTCTGAACTCTACCCCCTCTGACCTTCTACTGAATCAGTCTGAACTCTACCCCCTCTGAGCTGGTCTACTGAATCAGTCTGAACTCTACCTCCTCTGACCTTCTACTGAATCAGTCTGAACTCTACCCCCTCTGAGCTGGTCTACTGAATCAGTCTGAACTCTACCCCCCTCTGACCTGGTCTACTGAATCCAGTCTGAACTCTACCCCCCTCTGAACTGGTCTACTGAATCCCAGTCTGAACTCTACCCCCTCTGAACTGGTCTACTGAATCAGTCTGAACTCTACCCCCCTCTGACCTGGTCTACTGAATCAGTCTGAACTCTACCCCCCTCTGACCTGGTCTACTGAATCAGTCTGAACTCTACCCCCCTCTAACCTTCTACTGAATCAGTCTGAACTCTACCCCCCTCTGAGCTGGTCTACTGAATCAGTCTGAACTCTACCCCCTCTGACCTTCTACTGAATCAGTCTGAACTCTACCCCCCTCTGAGCTGTCTACTGAATCAGTCTGAACTCTACCCTCTGAGCTGGTCTACTGAATCAGTCTGAACTCTACCCCCCTCTGAGCTGTCTACTGAATCAGTCTGAACTCTACCCCCCTCTGAGCTGGTCTACTGAATCAGTCTGAACTCTACCCTCTGACCTTCTACTGAATCAGTCTGAACTCTACCCCCTCTGAGCTGGTCTACTGAATCAGTCTGAACTCTACCCCTCTGAGCTGGTCTACTGAATCAGTCTGAACTCTACCCCCCTCTGACCTGTCTACTGAATCAGTCTGAACTCTACCCCCTCTGACCTTCTACTGAATCAGTCTGAACTCTACCTCTGAGCTGGTCTACTGAATCAGTCTGAACTCTACCCCCCTCTGACCTTCTACTGAATCAGTCTGAACTCTACCCCCTCTGACCTTCTACTGAATCAGTCTGAACTCTACCCCTCTGAGCTGGTCCACTGAATCAGTCTGAACTCTACCCCCCTCTGACCTGGTCTACTGAATCAGTCTGAACTCCTACCCTCTGAGCTGTCTACTGAATCAGTCTGAACTCTACCCCCCTCTGAGCTGGTCTACTGAATCAGTCTGAACTCTACCCCCCTCTGAGCTGGTCTACTGAATCAGTCTGAACTCTACCCCCCTCTGACCTTGTCTACTGAATCAGTCTGAACTCTACCCCTCTGAGCTGTCTACTGAATCAGTCTGAACTCTACCCCTCTGACCTGGTCTACTGAATCAGTCTGAACTCTACCCCCTCTGAGCTGGTCTACTGAATCAGTCTGAACTCTACCCCCTCTGAGCTGGTCTACTGAATCAGTCTGAACTCTACCCCCCTCTGAGCTGTCTACTGAATCAGTCTGAACTCTACCCCCTCTGAACTGGTCTACTGAATCAGTCTGAACTCTACCTCTGAGCTTCTACTGAATCGTCTGAACTCTACCCCCTCTGACCTGTCTACTGAATCAGTCTGAACTCCCTACCCCCTCTGACCTTCTACTGAATCAGTCTGAACTCTACCCCTCTGAGCTGGTCTACTGAATCCAGTCTGAACTCTACCCCCCTCTGAGCTGGTCTACTGAATCAGTCTGAACTCTACCCCCTCTGAGCTTCTACTGAATCAGTCTGAACTCTACCCCCCTCTGACCTTCTACTGAATCAGTCTGAACTCTACCCCCCTCTGAGCTGGTCTACTGAATCAGTCTGAACTCTACCCCCTCTGACCTTCTACTGAATCAGTCTGAACTCTACCCCCTCTGAGCTTCTACTGAATCAGTCTGAACTCTACCCCCTCTGAGCTGGTCTACTGAATCAGTCTGAACTCTACCCCCTCTGAGCTGGTCTACTGAATCAGTCTGAACTCTACCCCTCTGAGCTGGTCTACTGAATCAGTCTGAACTCTACCCCCTCTGAGCTGGTCTACTGAATCAGTCTGAACTCTACCCTCTGAGCTGTCTACTGAATCAGTCTGAACTCTACCCCCTCTGAGCTGTCTACTGAATCAGTCCTGAACTCTACCCCCCTCTGACCTTCTACTGAATCAGTCTGAACTCTACCCCCTCTGAGCTGGTCTACTGAATCAGTCTGAACTCTACCCCCCTCTGACTTCTACTGAATCAGTCTGAACTCTACCCCCTCTGACCTTCTACTGAATCAGTCTGAACTCTACCCCTCTGACCTTCTACTGAATCAGTCTGAACTCTACCCCCCTCTGAGCTGGTCTACTGAATCAGTCTGAACTCTACCCCCCTCTGAGCTGTCTACTGAATCAGTCTGAACTCTACCCCCTCTGAACTGGTCTACTGAATCAGTCTGAACTCTACCCCCTCTGACCTGTCTACTGAATCAGTCTGAACTCTACCCCCTCTGAGCTGGTCTACTGAATCAGTCTGAACTCTACCCTCTGAGCTGGTCTACTGAATCAGTCTGAACTCTACCTCTGAGCTGGTCTACTGAATCCAGTCTGAACTCACCTCCTCTGAGCTGGTCTACTGAATCAGTCTGAACTCTACCCCCTCTGAGCTGGTCTACTGAATCAGTCTGAACTCTACCCTCTGAGCTGGTCTACTGAATCAGTCTGAACTCTACCCCCTCTGAGCTGGTCTACTGAATCAGTCTGAACTCTACCCCCCCTCTGAGCTTCTACTGAATCAGTCTGAACTCTACCCCCTCTGACCTTCTACTGAATCAGTCTGAACTCTACCCCCTCTGAGCTGGTCTACTGAATCAGTCTGAACTCTACCACTCTGAGCTGGTCTGCTGAATCAGTCTGAACTCTACCCCCCTCTGACCTGTCTACTGAATCAGTCTGAACTCTACCCCCCTCTGAGCTGGTCTACTGAATCAGTCTGAACTCTACCCCCTCTGAGCTTCTACTGAATCAGTCTGAACTCTACCCCCTCTGAGCTGGTCTACTGAATCAGTCTGAACTCTCCCCCCTCTGACCTTCTACTGAATCAGTCTGAACTCTACCCCCTCTGACCTTCTACTGAATCAGTCTGAACTCTACCCCCCTCTGACCTGTCTACTGAATCAGTCTGAACTCTACCCCCCTCTGACCTTCTACTGAATCAGTCTGAACTCTACCCCCCTCTGACCTTCTACTGAATCAGTCTGAACTCTACTCCTCTGACCTTCTACTGAATCAGTCTGAACTCTACCCCCTCTGAGCTTCTACTGAATCAGTCTGAACTCTACCCTCTGACTGGTCTACTGAATCAGTCTGAACTCTACCCCCCTCTGACCTTCTACTGAATCAGTCTGAACTCTACCCCCTCTGAACTGGTCTACTGAATCAGTCTGAACTCTACCCCCTCTGAGCTTCTACTGAATCAGTCTGAACTCTACCCCCCTCTGACCTTCTACTGAATCAGTCTGAACTCTACCCCCCTCTGAGCTGGTCTACTGAATCAGTCTGAACTCTACCCCTCTGAGCTGGTTCTACTGAATCAGTCTGAACTCTACCCTCTGAGCTGTCTACTGAATCAGTCTGAACTCTACCCCCCTCTGAGCTGTTCTACTGAATCAGTCTGAACTCTCCCCCCCTCTGACCTGGTCTACTGAATCAGTCTGAACTCTACCCCCCTCTGAGCTTCTACTGAATCAGTCCTGAACTCTACCCCCTCTGAGCTGTCTACTGAATCAGTCTGAACTCTACCCCTCTGAGCTGGTCTACTGAATCAGTCTGAACTCTACCCCCCTCTGAGCTGGTCTACTGAATCAGTCTGAACTCTACCCCCTCTGAGCTGCTACTGAATCAGTCTGAACTCTACCCCCCTCTGAGCTGGTCTACTGAATCAGTCTGAACTCTACCCCCTCTGGCTGGTCTACTGAATCAGTCTGAACTCTACCCCCTCTGAGCTGGTCTACTGAATCAGTCTGAACTCTACCCCCCTCTGACTGGTCTACTGAATCAGTCTGAACTCTACCCCCCTCTGACGTGTCTACTGAATCAGTCTGAACTCTACCCCCTCTGACTGGTCTACTGAATGTCTGAACTCTCCCTCTGGGCTGGTCTACTGAATCAGTTCTCGAACTCTACCCCCTCTGAGCTGGTCTACTGAATCAGTCTGAACTCTACCCCCTCTGAGCTGGTCTACTGAATCAGTCTGACTCTACCCCCTCTGAACCTGGTCTACTGAATCAGTCTGAACTCTACCCCCCTCTGGGCTTCTACTGAATCAGTCTGCTCCCCCCCTCTGAACTGGTCTACTGAATCAGTCTGAACTCTACCCCCTCTGACCTGGTCTACTGAATCAGTCTGAACTCTACCCTCTGACCTGGTCTACTGAATCCAGTCTGAACTCTACTCCCCTCTGACTGTCTACTGAATCAGTCTGAACTCCCCCCTCTGACCTTCTACTGAATCAGTCTGAACTCTATCTGACTTCTACTGAATCGTCTGAACTCTACCCTCTGACCTGGTCTACTGAATCCAGTCTGAACTCTACCCCCTCTGACCTTCTACTGAATCAGTCTGAACTCTACCCCCCCCTCTGAGCTGGTCTACTGAATCAGTCTGAACTCTACCCCCTCTGAACTGATCTACTGAATCAGTCTGAACTCTACCCCCACTGAGCTGGTCTACTGAATCCAGTCTGAACTCCCCTCTCTGACCTGGTCTACTACCGAATCAGTCTGAACTCTACCCCTCTGACCTTCTACTGAATCAGTCTGAACTCTACCCCCCCTCTGACCTTCTACTGAATCGTCTGAACTCTACCCCCCTCTGACCTTCTACTGAATCAGTCTGAACTCTACCCCTCTGACCTTCTACTGAATCAGTCTCTGAACTCTACCCCCTCTGAACTGGTCTCACAATCAGTCTGAACTTCGACCCTCTGAACTGGTCTACTGAATCAGTCCCCTGAACTCTACCCCTCTGACTGGTCACTGAATCAAGTCTGAACTCTACCCTCTGAGCTGGTCTACTGAATCCAGTCTGAACTCTACCCTCTGAACTGGTCTCTACTGAGGTCAGTCTGAACTCCTGCCCCCTCTGAACTGGTCTACTGAATCAATCTGAACTCTACCCCCCTCTGACCTACGGTCTACTGAATCCCAGTCTGAACTCTACCCCCTCTGGGCTGGTCCTACTGGAATCCAGTCTGGACTCTACCCCACTCTGGGCGGTCTGCTCAGATCAGTCCCCAAACTCTTACCCCCTCTAAGGCCTTTCTACTGAATCAGTCCCCAGAACTCCTACCCCCACAGAGCTGGTCTGCTAAATCAGTCCCCCGAACTCTACCCCACCCTGTCTACTGGATCAGTCTGAACTCCACCGCCCTCTGGGCTGGTCTACTGAATCAGTCCCCCCCAACTCCCTCCCCCTCTGACAGGCTGGTCTACTTTGAGTCCCAGTTCTGAACTCCACTGCCCCCTCTGGCTGGTCTGGGAATCCAGTCTGAACTCTACCGCCTCTAAGGGCTGGTCTACTCTGAATCGAGTGCAGAACTCACCCCCCCTCTGAGCGCTTGAATCGAGTCTGGACTCTACCCCCTCTAACCTAGTGAATCCAGTCTGGACTCTACGCCCTCTGGGCTGGTCTGCTGAATCGGTCTGAACTCTAGCCCCCTCTGAGCTGGTCTGCTGAATCCGGGTCTGAACTCTAGCCCCCCTCTGGGCTGGTCTACTGAATCCGAGTCTGGAACTCTACCCCCTCATTGATCAGTCCTGAACTCCCCCTCCCCTGACCTTCTACTGGATCAGTC